>NC_134488.1:30078088-30160836 GCF_040206685.1 Ascaphus truei
CTTATCCTATAATTCAATTTAACACACACCTTGCGTATAATGATGATTGCCGGTTTCCATCGTGGGGAAGTTAGGCTTTCGCAGTCTCTTGACCGCTTGGGAGTTTTTCATAGATAAAATTACTTTCAAAACCTACATAATTCTCTTCAGATGCACAGGAGCTGGAAAGACCTTATGAACTGGTGGTGCACATGTAAGCGAACAAGCAAAGTAATGCTAGCTCATGCATCTAGATTATATTGCTTTCCCCCTCCAGATACTGGATGTTGGGACGCTACATAGATTTACATCTTGTACAGTTGGGCAGCATCACACGAGCAGGGAAGCGATGCATGTTTTTGACATTGCTGTAGTAGAGAAGTCCAAAAATAAACCGATTTGTCAAGCTGCAAATGGTTTAGAGGTTTTAACCTTTTATGAAAGTGTGTGTGTGTGTGTGTGTGTGTGTGTGTGTGTGTGTGTGTGTGTGTGTGTGTGTACACATATATATTTGCATCACTTTATTATTTTTTTTTAAATGCCCTTTTTTAGATTTCTTACGGTTAAAGCAGCAAACCGTTTGAGGACTGGAATCAGGGGCTCCCTTGAGCTAAAACTCTATTTTCAACTCCAGGGACCCTCCTGGTTCCCAATATACGAAGTGGTAAAGGTACCATCGTTAAGCTGACGTTTTGGTTCCCCTGGAGGGGACTAAGGTGGCCTGCGTTACGTGGTCCAATAGGAAGCCTATGTTCCCGCCTAACGGATTTAAAAGGCAAGAAGTAACATCAATGCCTTTGAGCTATAAGGATCTCAGGGACGGCTGTTCAGCTCTGTGGATTCCCTGGTTTCCCATTAGATCTATATATTTATCATCCTCTGGATAGCAGTGTCTGTTTGTTGTTTTTGTTTTTTTTAGCAATATCCTATTCTTCAAATTTGGCGCATTAGCCTAATTAAACAAGGAAACACTTTATCCTTTATCAGAAGTGAAACGTAAAGTAGTATACAAAAAAAGTTGGCTCCTTTACCAGCACTTTTATCACAAGCATGACTATTATTGAAGTTTTGTTTTATTATATAACGTGTGGAAGTGTAGCAGCCATATGAAAAATAAACACTTATTTTTTATTTATTTTTATTTTAAACAATGCAAAAACATTTTGTCAAGTTTGTCTTTGCTGCAAGACTTCTAGCCTTCAGACCAGTCGCAGGTGTGCGAACGCAAAACTGGTCTATTTAAAATGTCATCTACTGTTCCTGATGATAAAAATATATATAGATGTAGAGAAGTGTAATATTCAGTTGACATATTTGGCTTCAACTTCTGTTTATATCTTCTGGTACATCCTAGAACCCCATTCCTAGTTTCCGAAAGCATTAAAGGAAAGTTATGAGGCATATATGTAGATAATAATGATAATTTCAGCTATTTTAACTTTTAAAAAAAAAAAAAAAATTTGCAGTAATTTTTCTTTTAGCAGTAATCTTAGGAAAACCTTCCCCCTTTTTTTTTTCCCGACACCAATATATATTTAAAGCAGAATAGACACGCATGTAATTTTTCATTACTGGCGCGGTAGTATCCCAAGATTTGTTTTTACTGCCGGAAGCAGACTGCCTTTGGGCCTCAGGCATTTGCAGTCGTGATCACTCCAGAAGTGATCTCTTCACCACCCCTCCGGCTGAACGGAAAGTGGGGTGGTCTTCCCAATTTATCTTAAGAGAGCCAGCATTTTTCCAGTGGCGTACCTGTTATATCAATAGGGTCTCAGGCCTGTTAGGACCCGTAACAAACTAGGTAACCCTTAAAGGCTCTGTAAAGGTTAATACTTGGTGGTTTAGCGTATCGTTTACACACGACCAATTTAATGAGAATGAGTGGCCTCTGTAAAGGAAAGATAAGAGATTGATATGCTTGCCTGCAGCAGAGCTGTGTAACTAAACCAGCGCAAGCATCAGATGGAAAATCATATATGCCTGTTATTAAGCAAAATGTGGCTAGAAGAATAAACAATATTACAATGATCGTTAAAGCCAGAGCAGATAGACTGATCTAAGCAGCATAGGAAAATGACCCTTAGTGGGTTGAAAATACAGCTGCATGTTTACCATGTGGAAATAAAGGCTTGTTTTCAGAAAATGATGCTGCCATTTCACTACCAATTTAAACAATACCTCTCTGGATCCTGTTCAATATATGGAGAAGCTGGGTAAGGCACAGATAAGTGTAGTTACTACATCATTAATGTTTGTTACCCTGCTCATCAAGTCTCCCCTTGTGTAAACATACCACAAGTCTTAATTGTAGTGTCTTGAGCTTTTCCCTTGTAAAATGAACGTGATCTCCAAGATTTGAGTGCAATAACACAATTGTATATAGCACTGTGTACGCCAATTCCTTTGCTACTAAAGGGACATGCACCTGTTTCTGCCTATTTGCGGTGTGTCCTTCACATACTCCATGCCTGTATATATTCACCTGTGCTTTTAAGAAGCCATAAATAACATTGTATGGTCTTTAGGTGGCGTATTCTTGAAAAGGGTGTTCAAATACTGGTTTTGGAATAAGAATATATTATTATTTTTATGGGCTACAGTTCTTCCAAATTGCCCTGGATGTTTAATATGAATTACCATTAAATTGAAAAAGGACTTCCTTTCCTTTTGACAATAAGACACTTACGAACTCCCTTTTAAACATTGGAAATACTGTGCAAGCTGTGGCATTAATTCCCAAATAGAGAGAAATGATGAACCTCTTTATGTCCATCAGATGCTTTTCTACATGGCATTATCTAGGGGGTGTAGTCTCTTATTTTGTAGTGTTCTGTGATTTCTAAAGATCTTCACTCCCTTGTACATTAACAAATGTTTATTATGTCTGATTCACAATAGGAAATACATGCCATCTAATTTGATGAATGTAAGATAATTGCATGTAATGTTTTGAAACAATTTAAAAAGTCTCAATTGATGCTTAAATATGAAATCCAATGTTAAAAAAAAAATAGTTGTGTAGAATGTTAGCATTTTTTCAGATTGGATTTTTAATGCTTTACAGAATGTTTTTGTACCACTAGATGACGCTTTCAAATAAGTAACCTATTAATTCCTTTATTTAGTTTAATATTTCATACAACGTGCCACTACTTAAAATGTATCTTAATGGTTATTCACAAATCACTATATTTTACTATTCTTATTTTGAGTTACAGAATATTCACGTTTCTTTTGAAATATATAAAATCTGTATTCATATGCCTTTGATACAAATATGCATAAATATATTTCTTATTGTAGATTTGTTTTTCATTGTCTTTTACAAACCTTTTTGGTTTGTTTAGTTAACTGAATAGGAGCTAACTGGTGATTACTTATTGTTACTTAAAACATGCTGTTGTAAAACTGATTGTACAGCAGGGCACTTTAACCAGATCTCCAAAGGGGCCAGATCAGAAATCATGAAAGGCCACACACGCTTATTGTAATGTAATATTAGTTGCATTTAAAAACGTGAAAATAATATTTTTAATTTTTTGTGTGTGCAATGGCACTTTTCTCCTGCTAATTTCATACTAGTTGTTTGCGTAGCTGGGGGTCGGGAACACGTTGTGTCCGCAGGCCGTTGGTTGAAGAGCCCTGTTTTGCATGATCTTTCATTGAGAAATGTGTTGCGTACACATTTTCATGACAACTATTCTCTCAGGTTGTCTTATGTGTCTGTATCAACGTATTTCTGTGTATGATACAGAACTTAATGCATTCTCTCCTTTCTCACACGTTCATTTTCCTATGCTATTATCTACATTGTCATCACTTCGTATTCTTTTGTCTTTACTTTTCCTCTATTTTTCTGGAATTCCTTTTCTGCGAATTCCTTTCTAATATATATATATATATATTTTTTTTTTTGTGCAAAGTTACTAAAGTGTCATGTGTTGGCTTCCTCCTGAATGAACTTCTCATTCACATGTAGGGTTTAATTCAGAGGGTGGATTACAAGGGTGTGTTTTTTTTTTTTTCTTTTCTTTTTTTTTGAGGGCTTGTGTTCTCTCGGCAAATCTCCTCCTGTTTATTAGAAAAGGCCGGTTAATCCTCCGTCCATCCAGGAAGAGGGAAAATTAAAAATATTGAAGTCCCCATAATTTGGGGGAGAATTTTTCCATCACTTCTGTGTGGCTCAAGTTATCCCTTGTGTCAGGTTTCTTTGACAACTTACTGTACTTAAGAAGCTATAGCAACAGTTGTGCCCTTGCATGAGCGCAAACTGCTGCCTGCAAAGTTGGAGATTGAGATTTTAATTCCCATTCTTCCGAGACACCGGGCTTATCGGACAACTCTTCTGGTAAAAGCTTCATATTTTTTCCCCCCTGTAATTTCTCAATGTAACCTACATGTATAGGAGCAGGGCTCTGAGTATGCGCTATACAAGACATTGACCTAGATAAATATATGCAGAAAAGCATTTTTAACATCTAGATTTAATTGCCTTTTGGTATTCATATATTTTTTATCTATTTATTTCTATCCTTACAATTTTTTTTAACTGGTTTACATATATATTTGACAGTGTTTTTTTAAAAAAAAAATTTTTTTTTTTGCAATTTCTGAGAAATAAGGGCAAATAAGCATTGATTGTTTAAAAAATAAGGAATTGAATGAGTACGGGCTTATTTCAATGTATTCTTTATTATGACATTTAGAATCTTAAATACATCTTTATTTGTTGCCACTTAATTCTCTGTATTTGTGTAATGAGATGTATATACAGTATGTATGTGTATATATGTATATGTATTTATAATGTGTGTATATATATATATATATATATATAATATTATATATATATATATATATATATATATATAATATTATATATATATATATATATATATATATATAATATTATATATATATATTAATTAATTATATAATATATATATATATATATATATATATTTATATATTTATTTTATATTTACAGTTATTTCTTATGCATGTAACTGCTTTTCTCAAAACAATTTGTGCTGGGTGCAGAAGTGTTTACGTGTATTT
This sequence comes from Ascaphus truei, assembly GCF_040206685.1. NCBI lineage: Eukaryota > Metazoa > Chordata > Amphibia > Anura > Ascaphidae > Ascaphus > Ascaphus truei. The sequence continues at coordinate 30,083,126 of NC_134488.1, forward strand.
TAGCATTTTTTGCTAATATTTATTATGAACCTTGATATTCTCAACCGCAATTTAACACGTTTAATGTGAGTGTATTTTTTCGGTAATCTCTAAACCTCTAGCAACCAGCGACTATTAATGTTGTGTTGTTATTGCAGGTGAAAAAAGCTAAAATGCATGAACCCGGAGAACAAGGTCTAAGGTTTGTATTTGTAACAATTTGTAATAGTTTTATATATATATTAAACTTCTATTCTGCATAATTAAAGGATGAGTATGATCATAATTGGCTTAGTATGGATTGTATGGAAATATAACAATTGCATAATGGTATTGTGTGAATTCCACGTTCTTTAATAAGTATAAAAGATGCTTGTTTCGAATTCTGGTTAATTTAATAATTTAAATATGGGGGGGGGAAATCAAATCTCAATTTGGCATTTTAAGCTCCAGTCGGTTTAATTTTTGTCCCTTGCATTTGATCAGCCATGGTGCAGTAATGAAGTTAATGATCTAGTTAATAGGTTTTTATTTTATTTGTTTCTACCACCAATGCCTATTAATACTTTTGCTTGCAAATTGGCTTTAATTCTGTTAGAACTTCACACCTTGTGGTTTTAAATCTGGGGTGTTTTCAGGAAAATAAACTAGGGTTAGTGGTCATGCCTGCTGATAAAGAGACGTTTTCTCCAGACCATGTATTCTTTCATCCAAGTGCATATTTCTCTCTGGGTACAGTACTTGCTGCAAATGTATTCGACATGCAACTTCAGTAGCTAAGCAAAATATTAGCAAATAATAATTTAACATACCATGGGTCAAACGTTAGCAAGGTTCACTGAATTATAATTTGTGTTTCCCAACATTTTAATTCCAGAAAAGTATTGCTTTACTTATTGCGCACACATTGAGAAGATGAATTGGGAAAAAATGTGGATATTTGTTACACACACACACACACACACACACACACACACACACACACACACACACACACACACACACACACACACACACACACACACACACACACACACACACACACACACACACACACACACACACCATACACACCATACACATACACCACACACCATACACACCATACACACCATACACACCATACACACCATACACACCATACACACCATACACACCATACACACCATACACACCATACACACCATACACACCATACACACCATACACACCATACACACCATACACACACACACACACACACACACACCACACACACCACATACACACACCATACACACCATACACACACCACACACCACACACCACACACCACACACCACACACACCATACACCACACACACCATACACACATACACACCATACACACACCACACACCACATACACACACACCATACACACATACACACAAAACATACACACACACACACCATACACACACACACACCATACACACCATACACACCATACACACCATACACACCATACACACCATACACACCATACACACCATACACACACACACCATACACACACACCATACATACACACCACACACACACACACCATACACACACACCGCACACACGCTCACACCATACACCATGCACACGCACACACCATACACCATACACACGCACACACCATACACACGCACCATACACCATACACCACTCGCGCACACCGTGCACTCGCACACACATTATAAAAGAAATAACGGTTTAAGTGTTATAGTTGTAAATAGTTTATATTGGCTTTCCCAAACTGATTTAAGATATTCGGTAGGCTTAGCTGTGGTCTTGTAGGCCTGATCACCCAACAGCTTGAGTTAAATATATTCTTCCAAATTTTATTTACAAATCGATAAATACATTTTATTTGGTATTATAAGTTACGTTTCCTTTCTGTATGTATGATTAGTGTGTGTTTGTACACACCCACACACACACACACGTATATGTGTGTAGTTATTATTTATTTACTTTAATTCTTGGCACACTTGCATAAAAATAAATGCTTCTTTTTAGTATCAAAACCTGAAAGACGGCGGCAAAACCGCTCAATGTGTTTCTCTGCACAGAGGGCTGCTCTCCGTAGCAGTGATGCACAGAGGGCTGCTCTCCGTAGCAGTGATGCACAGAGGGCTGCTCTCCGTAGCAGTGATGCACAGAACAATTTCTGCTTCCTGAAATATGTCACAAGAAGGGAATACAATTATAATGTTAAACTCTGTACCCACATGGTTTAAATCAAGATTTTGAGCTCTAATCCTATTTGTAATTTGTGGATATGGTGATCATTTTTTACTTTCAATATGAGTGAAAATTGTACACTTCTAATGTTTTCTTTTTTTAAGGTGGTGTGAAAGGGTTAAGGAGAAAAGGGAGAGACTGCTTAAATGGCAAAAGGTAGAAAAAGGTTGTATGTGCCTGCCCCCCAAAATGTGTGGCCACACAAAAATATATAACAAGAACAAACCATAGGACCCACTATTTAGAATATATCCTTGCAAGGAATAAAGTTCAGCAAACTGAGATGATTTCAAAGAAAATAGAATTTGCTGTGCCCGGTTCCTCACAAAGATATAGTCTAAATAGTTAGTCTTATGGATTGAGTGCTGCCTTCTACTTTTCTTGTGAAACGGTTAAGAAAATCTCTAATTGTTTCACTTCCGTGTGATGTATTTAAGGAAGCAGAAATGGTTCTGTGTGTCACTGCTCCTCTGTTTGGGGAAAAACGCATTCAGCCGTTTGCTGCTGTCTTCCAGGTTTTGATAATGAAAAGAAGTATTTTTGCCCTAGAGTGCTGAGAAACGTTTGTTTTCTTTCCCCCCTCTTTGCTGCCGGGTTATTGTCCTTGGGAGCGTTTTCGTTGAGCACCTGTGTGTGAGCTCCATTTTTTATTTTATTTTTATACATATAAAACACGTTATATATCTGTGTGTATACACATGCATACGTACCCTGTTAACACTTGTGATGAATTCCTTGCTTTTAGCATACTCCTAACCATGAAAACCTGCTTTGATCTTGCATCACTATTTTCCTTTGATCACAAATTGATCATTTTCCCCTTACCAGTATTCTTACCTTTCACTCTTCAGGTGTCTGAGCCAATTCAACGTTTTCTAGTAGAAAAATACCACTGTTATCCTTTAGGCTTGTATGGTAATAAATGTTTCTATGTTATGGTCTCTTTTTATACCCCCATTGTGCTGGAAAGACCAAAGGGCCATAATAAGTCCAGTTCAGACCAGGGGTAGCCAACTCCAGTCCTCAAGAGCTACCAAAGGTCAGGTTTTCAGGATATCCCTGCTTCAGCACAGGTGTGATTGAGCCACCTGTGCTGAAGCAGGGATAGCCTGAAAACTTGACCTGTTGGTAGCTCCCGAGGACTTGAGCTGGCTACCCCTGGTTTAGACGATAGAAAGGAGGATATGATAGAAACTTTCAAATGCATATAAAGGGTTTCGGCAAAGTACAGTAAGAAAGCATATTTCAGAAAAGAAGGTGCTAGAACCAGGTCATGCTCTGGAGCTGGAGGGTGGCACGCCAAGAGGAGGTGTGAGGAAGTACTTCATGGAAAGGGGGGCGGGATCGCCTCCCAACGGAGACGGCAGGGATTAGTGCAGTAAGAAAGGTGCCTGGAATACACCTAGAGCTATGCTAATTCTGAGAAACAGCCACAGGTGGGAGGTTTTACAGCAGGTGGGAAAATGAACAGGCTAGGTGGGCCACGTTTGTATCTGCTGCCACGTTCTGTGGTTTCTGGGCTGCAGAACGTTGCCACGTTATTAATAAATGACAATACAGATGTGATAAAGTAATTAGCAGAAAACCGAAAACTCTGGCCTGTTTCTTGTCCTGCTTTCTGCTGAGGCGACGTGTGGAAACTTTTCTACGAGCTATAAGCTGTCATTTTTAGTTTCAAAGCGTTAACATTGCGTTTCTCCAAAAAAATCTCTCCACAGTCAAGTGAGCAATAGTGAGACTGAAAATCAGAAATCAGAGTCTTCAAGGCTATCTTCAAACCATGCTATGCCCAACGAAAGTGAGTACCTGATGTGTCACCCTGCAGCTTTATTCCTCTTGTTGCAGCTGCAGCTCCTCTTTCTCTGGGGGATTGTCCCTTTAAGCATATCATGAATAACTGTTGAAAGTAGTGTCACAAAGCTCGTGTTTTGACTGTTGCTAAGTAAATTGATCTGGATCTAAATAAACTCTTTATAAAGACGGTTTGTGAGTGTGCAATACTGGAGCTTCTCTCTCTCTCTCTCTCTCTCTCAGTATTGACCTGCACAGACTTCATCCCTCGAGCAAGCAATGAATATACCTCACAGCTGTATTCTGCAAAGTAAGTATTCACCGGTGGGGACACTGATGTACAGCACAAGTGTTTGTATGCAAAGGAAAGCATTTCACCTTCATCCGGGAGCTTTCACAGCCTCAACTCTTCCCTTTCAACTAATTTTCAGGACTGTTTTAGTGCCTTTTGTTTTTAACACCAGAGCATAATGCCGCCCCACGAGTGCCTTTTGTTTTTAACACCAGAGCATAACGCCGCCCCACGAGTGCCTTTTGTTTTTAACACCAGAGCATAACGCCGCCCCACGAGTGCCTTTTGCTACTACAGGGGAAAACTTCTCGAGACCAAGGATATTGTGTGGTTCCGATAGGGGTGTGACCTCCCTCAGAGCTCCACAAGACAAGGGAGTTCCCAATTGGAGCCCCCCTCCCTCCCCCACTTACTTGTATTCCTCTTTGACTTCCTTGTGCAGCCGCAGAAAGGTACCAATAGACCCCAGAGCTAGGGGTTCAGAGGGAAGGTGTTGAACCCTAATATAAAAAGAGGGTACTTTCCTCCTTTTAACCTTGGAAGGTGTCAACAGGTGATAGAGCACCATATCTGCAACATACTGCCCCACTCATGCTTAATTAATACCTCATAATACATTAAACAATTGTCATTTTCCTTCTGGTGGGGAGGTTGCGGTGCCATTAAAGTGAATGACAATTAACCCTGGATCCTGGTCCAATACGTATTTATTTTTTTGGTAAATCCTGGTCATGTGAAATTTTTACCAAACCGTATAAGCTGTCTACAGTTTTATGTTTGTTTGAACATGTCTAATTTTCTTAAGTGGTTTTTGTCTTTGTGTTGTTTTTCTATCTCAGGCCATATGCACACATCCTCTCAGTACCTGTAGCAGAAACGATGACGGGCTATAGCGGGCAGACTCAGTACCAAACACTGCAGCCATCTCAGCCATACACAGTGTATCCTCAGGCATCGCAAACCTATGGTCTACCTCCCTTTGGTGAGCTGGCTGTCATATTGTTTTTGATTCAATTTACAGTATTACTATCTGCACTAATTCTTTTTCATGACCTCAATAGATGCATTTTGTGAGGTTTTGTACTGAAGCTAAAAGTGTGACTTGACCTGTGTTCAGGTAGCATCAATAATGTATAGAATGCACCGCATCATATAGCAATCGCAAGAAATCCCTCCCTTCTGGCAGTTAAAGTGTTAAACAGTGCCACATATAGTAGTTCAAAACGTGTTCTTCCAATGTGTGCTAACTCTGTGTTGGTCCCAGCCTTTTCTGTGTAAATGTCACAAAAAGCATGGGAGGGACAAGTACAGGCACAAAGCTTAATGACCGTATGCACGCCAGATTTTGGGGTCTGTTGCCCCTCCAAACACACGTAGCCAAAGTTTCAGGCAGAGCCGCTATCCTCAAAATATACTTGAGCACTTCTCTTAAACGCAGTCCTATAGATTAACCTCCAGGCTGATACTGCAGATCCGGAGTGTGTGCAGTGGAATGACTAAACTATGTTCCTTTTTAACTTCCAAGCTCATGTTTGAATCATTTCCCTGAAGCTTTAGCCTGTGGCATTAAGCAGATGAGTATGGGAAAGTTTGGTTTAAGGATCTACAGAGCAATCCAATTAAAACACTAAACACAGCCCCTCTGTTTAACCTGAACTTTACCAATGAATTAAAGAAAGGGGAACGGGGCACTTAAAAAAACTTTCAACCACATTAAGGTTATGGATAAAAAAGGGGAAGGGTAGCATTTTCCATATGTAGCCAAATAGAGCGTTCTAGTACTAGAACAAGAGGTCATGAAAAGGGAGGGTGGACGCCTCAATTTTGGGCAATGGAAATCTGTAAACTCTAGTTTAATGCATCGAAAAAACCGCTATACAAATCTTCTGCCCTAATAACAAGTCTCATGTTCCCCACATCAGGCGCACTATGGCCAGGTATCAAATCTGAAAGTGGCTTAATCCAGGCGTCGTCCCCAAACCAACCTGCCGTTCTGACCTGCTCCTCAGGACTCGCTACGAGCCAGTCCAGTACTACCCTGTATTCGTATCCAGTACAAGGTAATAATAATAATAATAAGTATTGTTTAGCTGCCTTTTGACACACTTCATACAGCAGTGTGCAGCTATCAACAACCAAACTGATTTCAACCCTGGTGAATTAAGTGAAAGATTATTGTTCATTATCTGTATGGACATAAACAATTCCAAATAAACCATTGATCAAAATCATGAAATTGTTTATATATAACCTTTTTTGTTGACCTTTACACTTTTCAATTTAGCAGGCCGAAACGTGCCTTTCTCCCCAGAAACTAGCGCTAAATGTGATTCCCTTCATATTAGATTACCTTATTTATTTTTGTCTCGTTATAGATTTGATTTTTATTTGAAAAGGCCCAAAGTAGAGTCCATGTGGCAACTGGTGCAGTTTCTCCTCACATGCCCCACCCCGCCAGGGATCACTGAGCTGTTTTCAGACTACAAGACACTCTTACCCCGAGCGTCTGACAATATTCCTTAAAGTCCAATTATGTCACTACTTGAGTCTTATAGTGCAAAAATGATGGGGAAAGGAGCTCTATCTTACACATGTAAAGATGAGAAGGACACCAGTCGTGATTTTTTTTTAATTTGCATTGAACAGTACATATACATACAAACAGTTAATGCATGAACGTGACCTAGTGCAAATATGAAAAGACACTTGCGTAGCTGACACTCGCCTCAAAGTTTCGGAGAGCAGCACTTTGTCAAGAGTCTAAATAACACATGAAGTTGTGTACCTAATGTAGTTTTGCCGGGAAAACTGAGCTCTGTTCAAATGAGGGTTCCCTGATATTTAGAAGCGTCTCTTCAACATATTGGATAGGGGCTTGAACCTTCCCAGTGCCCTAATGTTGTAACTGTTATGGGATGGGCCCTGGCATGCCACATGCCCTTATGATTCAGCATCAGGTACATCATGGGCACTTGCTCTGGGCAAGATACTAACATATGATTTAAAGGTGTAAAGCAGAAGCCGATATGAGTTTGAGTGCTGAAAGTGTTTTTGGTGCTAGTAATATTCCTGCCACAGTAAAGCTAATATTCATCATAGAAACCTAGCCAAATCATATGGGTTTTTGTTCAGCCGATTTTATTAATCTACGGATTAATGCTATTTTCTCGCCTGTCCCTCGATGCATGACACGTGGGAATAAGCTCCACCCATCTGAAGTTAGGACACAGACTCCTGACCTGTTTGCGACCCTATGAGCCCCTTCTATGCTTGCTTCAGGTCAGTTGTCTGTGTCCTACGCTGTAGGAGGACCATTAAAAAAAAAATTGTGCCGCTATCGGCATCCTCTGGTGGGACCACGGGACACCATCACGCTGCCCTACCCCCATCCAGGACCCGCTCTAAATGCCCTGTTGGTCTGGCTGAGGTACCATCACAGTGGGCAAATGCCTTAAAGCGGAGTAACAGAGGCAGGCTCTCCTCCCCCCGCATCCCCCTCCACACAGTCACGCACACTTCCTCCCTGATGCAGCCGCCTCCGTGGCCGGCTGGCAACATACCTAATTCACGACCACATGTAGCAGGGAGATTTAGTGTAGGCAGAAGCGCTGCTGATATTATCACTGCGTGTTAGAAAGCGGTGCGTCAGCTGCGACACGTCAGCTCCTACTCACAATCACGATGCGCTGTGGATTCACAGGGTGTTGGAGATGCAGGCATGTTATCTCTAGTGGGGATTAGTGCTGGAATATCTAATCTCCCTCTTTATAATTTATTTTCTATGTCTAACCCCAATCCCTCCTCTCCTTCTGGCAGTAAACTAGAGTCTCTCCTTGAGGACCTTGGAGTCAAACCAAAAATGTGCGCTGTTAAATCTATGCATCTAATTTGTATGGGCTGTAGGGGAGGCTACTTGTTGGTTGCCCAGGCAAATGTCTGACATGCTTCAGTCAAACTGCTTTACAGGAAGAACATGTGCAGATGTCCGTTACAGTATTTAATCGGTTTAAAACCTCCATGGTAGAAACATTCAAAGAATCCTTCAAGCAGTCTTCAAGCGAACCTCCCAGACACGTCAGATCCTATCAAGCAGAGTCATATTTTTCTGGCCTAAACTCGGAACAAAAGGGTACATTCATCCTCAGACAAAGAGGAGGTCCGATAAGATCACTCTAGCTTTAACCTCGACAATATCAACAGGCTGATTAAAGAAATGGCTTCAACCCTACGGTTGCCAGAGGAAACGGAAGACGGTAATACCCTGGACAAAATCTTTAACAGATCTATGAAAAAAGCCAGAACCTTTTTCAGTCCATAAGTTTTTAAGATTTAATTGTGAGCGAATGGAAATATCCTCACTGCTAAAGCGTTACTATGAATAAATTCAAGAAAATGTACCCATCAGATCAGATGATTGGGAAATCCTCCTAAAATGGAAGCACAAAGATAACTATCCCTCTTGAAGACACGGCATCATTCAGAAACACTTTAGACAAGAGGATTGATGGCTGACTGAAGAGGCTGTATTCCACAATAGTAGCTTCCCTGAAGCCAATGGTTGTCAGCTTGTCTAGTAAGAACGATGAAGATCTGGTTTTCCAGTATTCAAGAAGCAATACAATCGGGAACATATTCTCAGAAAATCCTGAAAGACTAGACTGTCATGTCAGTCAATAGAATTTCTCTGTGATATCTCGTTTGCAAACTAATACTACTGGCCACATCTTCCACAACATCCGTCACTGCATGCAGGGGGCCACCGATGTTTCATCTAAAAAAATAAGCGCTTTGTCCCTTTTCAGGGTAAAGCTCTATTCAACCCAGACTTTACCATAATCACAACTATTACAGGTGGAAATGTTAATTTCTACCTCAAGGCAGAAGACCCCATTTTCCCCCTTCATCTAGGGGTCAGAGTCTTTTGAAGCTACCGACCATTCAAGGGACAGAGTCCCTCAAAAAAGCAAGAGAGCACATAAGCCAGAAAATTCTGTAGAGGAATACCATGCTATGCTATAGACCAGTCACCCTCCACAAATGCCCCTTTCTGAGATCCAGCGGATACCCTTCCTGGGCAACGTAGAGAGCAAGCTAAAGGGGTTCAAGGAGGCGTGGATCCAATCAACTTCAGATTGCTGGGTACTGCAAGTCATCATGAATATCTACAATTCTACACAATAGTTTGTACAAGAAAAAAATCACTATCAAGATTCATTGTCATCCATACCCAAAAATACACAATTACAAGCGCTTCATCCGTGTTCTGGAACAACAATATAATTTATTCAAGAATGTCTAGGGTTGTAATCTCTTGTTTGATACAAAAAAGAAAACTGCTTTTGTCCAGTGCTCAAGGGACTGAACAAATGCAACAAGATAACACATTTGAAGATGGAATCGGTCAGGTCAATCATAAGTACCTTGCACCCAGGAGATTTTTTGACAGCCGTGGATTTCAGAGATGCGTACCTGCATGTGTCTATTCTTTCTGCGCACCAAAAGTTCCTCTGGTTCAGAGTCTTCAACAGACAATAGTAATTCACAGCCCTTCCCTTTGACCATGCAACAGCTCCCTGGGTATTTATGAAAATACTAACTGCCCACATTAGGCAGCAATGAATATTTTTAATCCCACATCTTGACAAATTTTGATCAGGGCCCATTTCAAAGAAAAAGCAAGAAGACATGCGACAAGTCATTCGCATTATCTCAACACACATGGCTGATAAACTGAAAAAACAGGCTTGTTACCTCTCAGACATGCAGATCAAGATACTCAGACAATATCACAGCGATTTCCTACATACATCATCAGGGAGGCGCAAGGAGTGTTCAAGACGCAAGAGAAGTCATAATAATTTTCAGATGGGCAGATCTCTGTACTCTATAACATTTAAAGCATAAATATTATACATTTAAGAACACACTCTTCGCAGATGGGGTCAACCAGCAATAGTCCTCATGGCAACAGGCCGCAACACCAAATGCCATCTCCTTTTCTGATGCAGCAGTAGATGCTCTCGCCAAAAAGTGTCAGGTCCCATTGGTCTGTCTTCCACCAATTCCTCTAAGAGGACAGTGTAGAAAATCAAAGCCGAGGTTATACATTTCATATTAATAGCCCCAGAGTGGCCAAGAAAATCCTTGTTCACAGAGCTAAAAGAAATGTCAGTGGACTCCCCTGGCCACTACTAATCTTCCCGGGTCTTCTGACGCAGGGCCAAATCAACCACCCAAACTTACAAATGTTGACCCTTACAGCTTGGGGACTAAAAGGGAGATCCTAAGACCATGTGCAAATGTCACACTGAGGTGTATATGTATATATCTACTATCACACATGCCCCATCCCTTATTTTTACTAGCAGCCTGCCTTAGCTGTTGCCCACCCTGTCCTAATCAAACACTTGATTGACACACACACTCCCAATCAGAGAACGCCAAGAAGTACTATTTATAAAACAAAATAAATTGTAAGCAACCAAATTTCTGCGATTCTAGGTATATTTGCGTAGGGAAGTCGATTCGGCGGTTATAACAGGATGTTGTCTAGGTGGCTACTTGGAATTGCACCTTTAAAATTCTTACTTGCAAAGTTGCCCATCCTGTCATACCTCCCTTATATTGTAGCCCATACTCACAATATGTCTTTTCTTCTCCGCACTCCAACAATAGCTCTTTAACTAAGCTGCCGTGGGATGTCAGGGATTCAACATGAATAACCCTTTCGTTGCCAGAGAAAACACTAAACTGCAATGTGCAAAGTGATTTGAGTCTGTCCCCGTCCCCTTTCCCCCCCCCCCCCCACCTTCTAGCATTGTATTAACCAGTATATGTGTATTTTTATTTTTCAGCTTCAGCTACCAATGCTAACGCAATGTCCAGCACTGCATCCGTGGCTAATATTTCAGTCCCGACGGTTACCAGCATTTCAAACCAGGTGACTCCTGCATTTATTAAGTAAAAACGCAGGCGAACAACCATGAAGACTGCTGATAAATGTCATATAGGGTTTCTTAGGCGGAGTCCATAGAGACTGCAGCCGTGCGGAGGCGCGCGAAGGCTGAGGGAAAGCGGGTGCTTTCCCTGGCCTTAGTTTGCGCACCCTCCGGGGGCGTGTCGGGGAGCGGGCCAGTGACGTCACGGAGTTGATTCGCCCTCATTGGGCGAACCGCTCACGTGACCGGCCCTTCGCTCCCGTGAGCGCCGAAACGAGAAAAAAAATTGTCGGCTACCCTTCCGCATGTCTGCGGAAGCGTGCTAAAGCCGCTCTCATTGCGGCTGCAGGGGCTCACTGCCAAGCGTGGGGCGCTGACCATGCCCGCGGCCTTAGAAAGCGAGAAATGTATGGATGTAAACACACACACACACACACACACACACACACACACACACACACACACACACACACACACACACTGCTTTAAGACATGGTAGAGGTACATGTGTCAGAAAGGAGATGCCTTGGAGCAGCGTGCAAAAGGTGGGTGTGTTTATAGGGGAAGATGGGCGCAGAGGGGCCATGAAGTACACGATCATTTATTATCCAGTTGCATCCACAATGTGTTGGAGTCCAACTACTTGGGTTCTAATTGAATAAAGAAGCGGCTTCTCCATGGGAGTCTTGTATGTTCCACTGAAGTGATACTTCCCTGCCATGGAGAAAGTGCTTCCCTGTTTATTGCATATACAGGTGGTCTTTGGTATCCGACGGTCCGCTTTCCGTCTAATGCCTTATCAAACGCCGCATAATGCAGTCCGCTGGGCGCATTATCCGACGTCGGGACCGCTTATCCGACGCTCACTGCTGCGGTTTAACATGAACCCACAATCCGACGGTCCGTCATCCGACAGCGGTTTGTGGAACGCATTCCATCAGCTAAGCGAGGACCGGCTGTATAATTGTTTATCATGCTATTGTATTCTGTTTTAGTTTTGTTTGTGGGGTAAAGGGGGGATTGGTTATGAGTATGGTTTATGAATTTTTTTTAATGATTTGTGTATTACCCATAAATCATAAGAATGATGAATATATATTATATATTCATCATTCTTAATTATATTTTATAAAACAGATTAAGCAGTCTATTACATCATGGAACCAAGTTCTTCGTTTAATTCGTACAAAGCTGTGAAAAGCCACTTGTTCCAATGCTAACGCGTTCCCCATCTCTGCTCCCAGGAGTATCCAACATACACAATCCTCGGCCAAAGTCAGTACCAGCAGTGTTACCCAAATCAAAGCTTCACGGCAGTGGTGTCCTCCGGCAGGACAGAAAGCAGCTCTCTAGCAGCGGCTGCTTTCCAGAGCGGAAAACCAGACATTGCAGTGACTGCACAGACGGGCCAAAGTAAGTCCAACTTGTCTTGCGTCTGATTACACTTACAAGAACTCTTCACCGGGTGAAACAATATGGCCACTGGGGTCAGTCTTCCTCTAGTGGCCAATAGAATGCTGCAGCCATCTTTGTTTTCTCTTGAAGGTACTGTCAACATTAAAAAAAAAAAAATCTATATATATTTTGTCAATTGAGGGGTTTGTGTAGTTTTTAGCGCTATGGTTGAGCTGCCGGGGGGGGGGGGGTGGGTTGCTGTTTGTAATTTAAAACGACAATACACAGTGCAGTTCAATCTCAATATAAAATGAATGACAGTCAGAATTTGCTTTTTAGTGATTTTCATTGACAAGTTACATTATATTCCGTTAAAATGGTAAAATTCACCTTTTATGTGCGCCAGCGAATCTTTTCAATGTGTGTACACCGACACGTTGCTGATCTGGAACTGTAAACGGTGCTCAGGAACAAGCAACTGTGCCGAGCGCGACATGGAGCACCAGCGTCCCTGCCCTGAAGAGCTTGCTCGTGATTTTTAGGGCACAGGGAGATTAGTGACTGGTGAGTCTGGGTGTCTCATTAGGTTCAGCCCTATCACACGTTTCTCCTGTATGTGTAGTTTTGCTTTGAGGTTGTGAAGGAGGAATCTCCAACCAGTTCTCCAGAGGGACCAGATCAGAAAACCTTTAGGAGTGGAACAGCCACAAGCTTATAATGTATTTTTAGATGCATTTAAATGCCATTTGTGGTGCATGTGCATGCCTCACAGGGGTCTGCAACTCTTTCCCTATTATTGCTTTGCAAACAGTGCTTCCACTGCAGCCAGGGATTCTGGGTAATGACATGCAAATGAGCACCGTACATATAAAAACTTGAACATTATATTTTGACATACTGCAAGCATTTATAACATGTACCAGATATAGTTACATGACCTTAACTTACAAGTGATACAAAACAATTTGAATTAGCACTCCAATGTTAGAATAAGGCAATGTAGAAAGGTGTGAGGCAACCACAGGGGACCCCTGCATCCCTTTAAAATACATATAAAATGCAAGGTAGGAAGCCCGCACTCAAAGGAAAAAACACTCAGGAGACAATATGAAGTTGACAAAGAGAAATGTGTATTAACATGGTATACACAAACACCGCAGCAGATAAGAAAATCAGTCAGCAACACTAAAAAAAAAAAAAGTGAAGGAGCGCAAAAAGATATTTATCTGTGAGGTCCACAGTACATACAGAGAACAGAAAATCAAGCTGGTAATGGAGCGTGGTACACAGGGGGCAAAAGATGAGGCTGTTCACACTAGCTTTGGCAGCCAAATAAGAGGACTGGTGTAAAGGCTGTGTTTTTACCTACCTAAAATAGGTAGTGACCTTACCACCCGTTCTTCAGCTGTTATGTACACTTTGTGCGTATGTAACCCCGAGTTGAGACTGGAGTCACATGTACTCATGTTCCATGTATAAGGTGATACTGCAGCAAGTCAGCCCGTGGCAAGAGCGATGGGCAGCAAAGAGCCGGATGAGCAAAGTAAGAAAAACGCGGCAGTTAAGAACAGAGGGAAGGGAAAGAAAGCAGACGCCTCTTCTCAGGACAGTGACCTAGAGGTAAGTGAGTCATCACCGTCTGCTTTTAAATAGTTGAAACTCTCACCAAGACCATCTTTGTGTTCCTGAGGCACAAGGATACCATGACTTGCCCAGTAGCACTTGTCATTAGGCCACTTTGCTTCTACTGTATGTGGGACTGACCCTTTACCCAGATCAGTCATTAGGCCACTTTGCTCCTTCATGAGACTGACTCTTTAACCCATTGAACTGGTCATTTTCATTGGGTTGCTGTAGTACTCAACTCCAGTCCTCAAGAGCTACCAACAGGTCAGGTTTTAAGGATATCCCTACATCTGCACAGGCTACTGTCAATGGCTGAGCCACTGATTGAGCCACCTGTGCTGAAGCAGGGATATCCTGAAAACCTCAGCTGTTGGTGGCCCTTGAAAACTAGAGTTGCCCACCCCTGCTTTAACCCATTAAACAGGGCACTGTCATTCGGACCCTTCGCTCCTGTGTGGGACTGAACATTTTACCTATTCAACAGGTCACTGCAATCAGTTCACTTTGCCCCAAATTGGACTTTAGCTTTGACCTTTTATCTGCTTCTTTTATTTCTCGCTGCCCCACACGCCTTTCACCCTCTCTCCATGCATTTATGTTTGCGAGAATGCCTGCATTTTTAGCACTTGGCAAAAGGATTCTGTCACATCTTTCTCTCTTGTCTCCCCAGCGTGTGTTTTTATGGGACTTGGATGAGACCATTATCATCTTTCACTCCCTGCTCACCGGTTCATATGCACAAAAGTATGGAAAGGTACCAGCAATACATTCCACAAAATAATTTGCTTACCCAAGTTGTTTTCTGCTGTGTTGTAATTAAAGAACTCAAAGGGGATATTAAAATATTATATTGTAAGAGAATCAATCAACTGGATATAGAAGAATGTAGCTGGGGTTCTGCGGGTGAAAACTCCTAACCTACTGTACCCTTTTCTCTTAAACCCTTGTGGTATTACTCCCATTTGAGACATAAACACACAGATACCCAGCAAGCTCTCAGAAACCCCCCAATCTTTGCATGCGTGCGAACAAAAGTAACAGTTTCCTTGGTGTTCTTCAGCGGCCCCATTGGGAGCCGAAACCGAAGTAACCCTTTTAAACCCTCGTGTCCGTGGCATCGAAATTATGCAAACGAGGAGATTACACACAAGTGTGATACATCTGGGGGAGGGAAGGAAGTGTATTCCTTTCGTTTCTGTATATGCTTGTTTGTCTTCAGAGGTGTCACACTGTCCATTGTGTAATGACCTCATTTGCATATTTTCGGCACCACAGACACAAGGGTTTAAACGGGTTACGTCACCGTTACTTTGGTGTTCTGTAGAGGTTCCATTGAAAGCCGAAACAAAATAAAGTAGTGGCACTCCACTGAAAGTAGGATCTAGCCTGGGTGCAAACCGCTTGGGACTGGAATATAGAAATGATGGGAGCAGGCACGCCGGGACTTAGAAATAAATAGTTTATTGCACAACTATCAACCTTCCGGCTCTCTACAAGAGCCTTTCTCAAGACACGCACACTTACATACGCATGCACAAATACACTCACGCATCATTTATAAATGTAGAGAGGAAACACCTCAATGGCAGGTGCTACATAACCCTGGACTAATGAATAAAGCAGGGATTATAAACAGCATGACCCTTGAATAAGGGAATGTCCGGCCACTATGTGGTAGATTGCAGCTGCAGCACAAATAGATGTAAATCACAGTGTAGGGACAGACTGCAACTCGTGGAGATCCTGAGGTCACCATGTGGGAACCGGCAGACACCTGCGGCACCAGAGAGACTCCCTTAGTGAACGTGTGCATCAATTGCTGATGCATATGCTGTCCAGCTATCAAATGAATAGAAACTTACGAATCCTGAGCAGGTGATCTCGACATCCCCGCGTGCGTCCTCCAGCTGTAGATACAGCAACAGAAAACGAAGTAAAGGAGCACGGCGATGAAAGAGAACTGGAGGCAGGTGTAGAAAAAAATAGCAAAAATGTTTATTGAGGCATGTAGCCTAATTACAAAGAGAAACCTCAGAGGTTTCCAGTTCTCTCTCATAGCTGGGCTTCTTTTCTTCGTTTTCTGTTGCATCATTTATACGCATGCACACATACATGCATGATATATGCACACGTGTGCACATGCCTACCCCTACACACCCGCACACCCAGCCCTGCACACCCGCACACCCAGCCCTGCACACCCGCACACCCAGCCCTGCACACCCGCACACCCAGCCCCGCACACCCAGCCCTGCACACCCGCACACCCAGCCCCGCACACCCAGCCCTGCACACCCGCACACCCAGCCCTGCACACCCAGCCCTGCACACCCAGCCCTGCACACCCAGCCCTGCACACCCGCACACCCAGCCCTGCACACCCAGCCCTGCACACCCAGCCCTGCACACCCGCACACCCAGCCCTGCACACCCGCACACCCAGCCCTGCACACCCGCACACCCAGCCCTGCACACCCGCACACCCAGCCCTGCACACCCGCACACCCAGCCCTGCACACCCGCACACCCAGCCCTGCACACCCGCACACCCAGCCCTGCGCACACACACACACACACACACCCAGCCCTGCGCACACACACACACACACACACACCCAGCCCTGCGCACCCACACACACACACACCCAGCCCTGCGCACCCACACACACACACACCCAGCCCTGCGCACCCACACACACACACACCCAGCCCTGCACACCCACACACACACACACCCAGCCCTGCACACCCACACACACACACACCCAGCCCTGCACACCCACACACACACACCCAGCCCTGCACACCCACACACACACACCCAGCCCTGCACACCCACACACACCCACACACACACACACACACACACACACACACACACACACACACCTAGCCCTGCGCACACACACACACACCTGCACACACACACCTAGCCCTGCGCACACCCACACCTACCCCTGCGCACCACCCACACATCTACCCCTGCGCACCACCTACACATCTACTCCTGCTCACCACCTACACATCTACCCCTGCGCACCACCTACACATCTACCCCTGCGCACCACCTACACACCTACCCCTGCGCACCACCTACACACCTACCCCTGCGCACCACCTACACACCTACCCCTGCGCACCACCTACACACCTACCCCTGCGCACCACCTACACACCTACCCCTGCGCACCACCTACACACCTACCCCATGACACAACCACCTACCCCTACTCACCCCACTCACACCTATCCCATGACACAACCACCTACCCCTACTCACCACACTCACACCTACCCCATGACACAACCACCTACCCACCACACTCACACCTACCCCATGACACAACCACCTACCCCATGACACAACCACCTACCCACCACACTCACACCTACCCCATGACACAACCACCTACCCCAACTCACCACACTCACCTACCCCATGACACAACCACCTACCCCTACTCACCACACTCACCTACCCCATGACACAACCACCTACCCCTACTCACCACACTCACACCTACCCCATAACACAACCACCTACTCCTACACACCCACACCTACCCCTACACACTCGCCTACCTCTACACACACCTACCCCTACACCCACACACTCGCCTACCTCTACACACACCTACCCCTACACCCACAAACTCGCCTACCTCTACACACACCTACCGCTACACCCACAAACTCGCCTACCTCTACACACGCACGCCTACCTCTACACACGCACGCCTACCCCATCTCTCACACACGCACGCCTACCTCTACACGCGCCGACCCCATCTCTCACACGCGCGCCGACCCCATCTCTCACACGCGCGCCGACCCCATCTCTCACACGCGCGCCGACCCCATCTCTCACACGCGCGCCGACCCAATCTCTCACACACACACACACCGACCCCATCACACACACCGACCCCATCTCACACACACACACACACACCGACCCCATCTCACACACACACACACACACCGACCCCATCTCACACACACACACACACACACACACCCCCCATCTCACACACACACACACACCCCATCTCACACACACACACACACCGACCCCATCTCTCTCACACACACACACACACACACACCCCATCTCTCTCACACACACACCGACCCCATCTCTCTACACACACACACCGACCCCATCTCTCTCTCACACACACACACACACACACACCGACCCCATCTCTCTCACACACACACACACCGACCCCATCTCTCTCTCACACACACACACACACACACACACACACACACACACACACACACACACACACACACCGACCCCATCTCTCTCACACACACACACACACACCGACCCCATCTCTCTCACACACACACACACACACACCCCATCTCTCTCACACACACACACACACACACACACACACACCGACCCCATCTCTCTCACACACACACACACACACCCCATCTCTCTCACACACACATACACACACACACACACCCCATCTCTCTCACACACACACCGACCCCATCTCTCTCACACACACACACCGACCCCATCTCTCTCTCACACACACACACACACCGACCCCATCTCTCTCACACACACACACACCGACCCCATCTCTCTCACACACACACACACACACCGACCCCATCTCTCTCACACACACACACACACACACCGACCCCATCTCTCACACACACACACACCGACCCCATCTCACACACACACACACACCGACCCCATCTGACACACACACACACACATACCGACCCCATCTCTCACACACACACACACACCGACCCCATCTCTCTCACACACACACACACCGACCCCATCTCTCTCACACACACACACACACACACACCGACCCCATCTCTCACACACACACACCGACCCCATCTCACACACACACACCGACCCCATCTCTCTCACACACACACACACACACACACACACCCCCCATCTCTCTCACACACACACACACACACACCGACCCATCTCTCACACACACACACACCGACCCATCTCTCACACACACACACCGACCCATCTCTTTCACACACACACACACACACACACACACACACACACACACACACCATCTCTCTCACACACACACACCCCATCTCTCTCACACACACCCCATCTCTCTCTCACACACACACCGACCCATCTCTCTCTCTCTCTCACACACACACACACACACACCCCATCTCTCTCTCACACACACACACACACACCCCATCTCTCTCACACACACCCCATCTATCTCACACACACACCTAACCCTACACACATACACACATTATATATACACACAGTACTTCTGCTTAGAGAATTTCTACATGCCCGCATTATATTTTTAATCACATACCAATGACACTGTACGCACTTCGGCCCACAATTTTGGAGACGCAATAAATCTGCCCCAGTCCAATATTGCCTGAGGCACAGGGAGACAAAGGGATTTGATCACGAGAAGAGCCGACGCTGCACATCACACTGGGCTCGTCCCCTAACCCGCTCCTGTCTAATACACAGTGTTTCTTCCTGCGCTTTGTGCTCCCTTTCCCAGGACCCGACGCTTGTGGTGGGCTCAGGTTTGGCCATGGAAGAGATGATATTTGAAGTGGCCGACACGCATTTGTTTTTCAACGACCTGGAGGTGAGAATAATTACTTTATTCCTGTACAACGCTGTACGAGTGGGAAAATAAAAATAAAAAAACATAAATGTAACAGAATAGCTACGTTAAAGATGCAATCTCACGTAGCCAGCCAGAAAAATACCTTTTGTAAAAAAAAAAAATCTAATAGGTTTAAGCCTATCTAACCACGCTAAAAGCAAGAATGTCTGTTTCTGTTTTCTCTCTTTAGAATTTACCAATTGCTTTTCTTACGGACTTCTGATTAGGAAAGTGTTTGTCAATCCAGTATTTAATATACTCTTACCCACCCTGTCCTTATCAGAGAGCCAGTGAAGAGGAGAGGCAGGTTTGCCAGGGCAAACTCTTTAAACACAGAGATCAGGATATAAAAAAAGGAGCAGCCAGAAGAATGGGAAACCCTCCCCACGTCTCCGTTCCCGTTTTGCAAACAAACTTTAAAATCCGATTTCAAAATACTTAGAAGTGTCAGATTATGTTTAATAAAAACAAAAAAAAAAAAAAGTCATCGCTCAAGTGGAACCCCTTAAACATGACACTTAAGTCCTCGGAGGGTCTGCACCTCGGAGGGTCTGCACCTCGGAGGGTCTGCACCTCGGAGGGTCTGCACCTCGGAGGGTCTGCACCTCGGAGGGTCTGCACCTCGGAGGGTCTGCACCTCGGAGGGTCTGCACCTCGGAGGGTCTGCACCTGGGAGGGTCTGCACCTCGGGGGGTCTGCACCTCGGGGGGTCTGCACCTCGGGGGGTCTGCACCTCGGAGGGTCTGCACCTCGGAGGGTCAGCACCTCGGAGGGTCAGCACCTCGGAGGGTCAGCACCTCGGAGGGTCAGCACCTCGGAGGGTCAGCACCTCGGAGGGTCAGCACCTCGGAGGGTCAGCACCTCGGAGGTGCAATCCGTGCCGTGTTTTTTTCTTCATATTGAAGCAGGGAGTCTCCGGAGCTAAACCCCATTAATTTCAGCAGAGACCCCCTGCTTCCAGAGATTCCTACCTCCGTAATAGGGGCCTGTAGCCGCTCCAGGGCTCATATTTTGGCAGATTTTCAAAATTCCCGGGCCCTGCGGCCAATAGGAAGCCGTGACATCATCATCCGGTGCGGCTTCCTATTGGCCCATGTGATGTGTGCGCTTTAAACTGCAGAGGGACACCGGCACTTACCTCTGAAGGGGGTGTCCCCGGAGCTGAAATTAATGGGATTCAACTCCGGAGACCCACTTCTTCAATAATATATATATTTATTAAATATGGGGGGGGGGGGGGGAGGGAACGTTATCAGTTACTCCTTTAAAAAAAAAAGAAAAGAATAAGATTATGCATTAATAAAGAGATCAAGTTTGTGAGGCTCAACCAGAACAGGTAAACGTGAGCCAACAACATACTAAATGCAACAGTCACGTGATGGTATACATGAAGGAAAATGTACACATGTATATTTTTATTCATTTATTCCAAAATAGGCAATATCATTTAGGGAATTATAATACAAAAAGTACATCAAGCAGCAAAGCGGACAAGGAATCCGTACCCTGCCGATCTTATCATCCAAGTCGGCTGTTGAGATTTACTGAGTGTAGGGGGGGAATGAATAAGTGCTGTTGATCGGCAATGCCTGACCTTGATTGTGGGTAAATGCATCTGTGGGTGTGTGGTCCCGAGGCAGGCTATTGAATTGCTTATTCACACGTGTGTTTTCAGATGTGATATGAAGGTGCGTAGAGGAGGGTCTGGGTGCATAGCGAGTGTTTTAGGGAAGAGGGCAGTAGGTAAAAGTGAAGGCGAAGAACCCGAGCACAGTGCAGGGGCATAGTGACAAATCACAGCTGAGAAGGACATTAAAGTTTGGCTGAGGAAATCTTACAATAAGTGGGATTTGTATCTTTTGGGATAAGGCAACTGCAGGTTCTTTAGTGGCATTTATTGTTCTCCCCTTGATCCCTCTGGCTAGTGATGGCTGCATCATTGGTGTAAATTGTGTGGAGGTACCGCTTGCCTGTAGATACAGATGTTTACATAGCGCTTGGCTGAATGTGGTAAACAAGAAACGCTAAACTTCAAAACAACAAAAAAATAGTTATGTTTGCACTTTCCTAAAATAAATAAATAAAAACTGGTATATTACAAAATAACTTTATGCTGGAAGGGGTTGTGTTTTGATGTTCAGAATTGAAGTTCCTAGGTTTTGCATGGAAGGAATATTAACTTTGAACATCAATAATGATGCATTGTTTCCTGTGGGAAAAGGATTGGGGGGGGGGACTAATTTCTTTGTGGTTAAAAAAAAAAAGTAGTGGTAAAGTGATTTATCCAAGACTGGGCATGATTAGCATGTTCACTTCTGGTTTCACAGCGAACAAGAGCAGCTGGCATGCTGCAAATGTAATCCCTTAACGCTAATTGCAGCCCGTAATTATGTAATGTACGGAGGCAAGAAAGATTTGGAAACCCTTTTTTCCTTGACATTTGCGCCAGAGCCCTTAATCTGTCTGACTTTGTTCTGTTTGTAAACAACTGGGCTGTCGTGGATGCATCGTACTATTTGCTAATGAAAAAAAGAAGAAAATAATTGAAAAAAAAACATTTTAATGTGAGATTTCATCTTTTAATGTTAGCATTTACAATCTTTCATTTGATCCCATTTAAGCCCTAGAGGGGAGCTGATGAGAGGGTGGCAGTCACCCGGATGCCTGCTGTTTGTAGACTGCGTCTTTCTCCCTTTATTGACTTAACATAGATTTTCTAATTGTATTTTTACTTCTATATGAGCTTTTAAGTCCCGGGCTGCAATGATAATATACCAAGTATTTACCAAATGAGGAAAGGGTAAAGAGGACGGTTTAGCTGATGTGAGAAAAACATTTGCACTCAGTTAAACTACTAGTGAATTTCTAGTATCCTTGATTTTTAGAAGCTAAACATCCTCAAAAAAAAATAGGGTGAACTGTACCCTTAAGTTAATAATTTTTTGGTGCGTTTTGGCGGGAGTTTTCAGCGAGAATTCATAATGCTGCATTGTGTTAAAGAAGCAAGCGTTTATAGCATTTCCCAGGAGAGGTAATCGAGACTCATTTGGAAACTGGATTCAATTCTGCTTGTGGGGGGGGGGGGGGGGTGGATTCGGGATCGTAAATATGGATCATATGGAGTCTGGCTTCACAGCAGGTAGGAAAATGGAGTAACTGGGGTTGGCCTGGTGATTCCTTATCTGCTGTCCGCTTTGTGTTTCTATACATGACATAGACGTTGCCTGGTACGAAGCGAAATATGACAGTGGTTAACTCATTAATGTGTGGTTTGTATTCTAAGGAGTGCGATCAGGTTCACGTGGAAGATGTGGCATCTGATGACAACGGCCAAGATTTGAGGTATGATCTGTGCCCATGGTATGACGCCAATGTACTGTATGCAGTCATCAGTTAACATGCCACATAGAATGTAAAATACAGGAGTAGTATGGCACTATTACTTGTTTCAGAGAGTTTACCATCTTAAGCCCTTTGCTTCCGTCACACTCCCGGCCCGGAGACTACAACCCCTCTACTCCTATGATCCTGAGATGTTAGAATTACCAATCTGGTAACGGGGGTCAATGGAAAATAATTATAACGTTTACCAGCAAAGAAAAATATTCAAATCTCTGAAACCTTTTGGGGAGTCCACGGAGATGAAATTACCACGTGTGTGGTGTGTGTGTGTGGTGTGTGTGTGTGTGTCATTATATAAAACCATAAGATCAATTGTGGTTTTATGTAATAGACTCAGTTTCTCGGGATGAAGAGAAGTTCCATTCTCCTCAGTTGTGCAAGGCCACCATCTTTAATTTCAGTAACTACAGCTTTGCCACGGATGGTTTCAATGGCACTGCTGGCAGCAGGAACCACGCTTCCAACACCGGCGTCCAGGGAGGGATGGACTGGATGAGAAAGTTGGCCTTCCGGTATCGCAAAGTGATAGAGGTCTACGAGAAGTACAAGAGCAATGTCAGTGGTAAGTCCTCAACCCAGAAAGATCGTAGGTTTAATCCCAGCGCAATTACAAGGCATCCCACTGCATCCTTCTTCCTCGTCTGCCGGCGATATCAGTCTGGGTATTTAAAGAGGCAAACACTTCTAGGTCTACAGTGTTCTAATGGCAGTGATATGTTTAAGGCAGGGGCGGCCAACTGCAGTCTTGAAGGGCCACCAACAGGTCAAGATTTATCGATATCCCTGCTTCAGCACAGGGGGCTTAGTCAGACTGGGCCACCTCTGCTGAAGCAGGGATATCCTTAAAACCTGACCAGTTGGTGGCCCTTGAGTGAATTTGACCACCCCTGGTTTAAGGGGTTAAATCTGGGTAATTAACACATCTTGATTTAGCGTTCTGATTTAAGACCGATCGGGTTAAGGATAAAGAAAACACTTGATTGACACTCTCCAAAGAAATAAAAGCAGGCAAATATTTGCAATATTTAGCAGAGTTGGATTTTTTTTAAGGAAGTCCATTAGATTGCTAAGATATTTTAAATATATATATTTATTTATTTTGCCAGCTATGTGGGATTGCACTTTTAAGACCACACCCCAAAACTTTTTAAAAAGGCGTTCCCTGGCGCGCGTGCATACATCTATCATTGATCCCCAGAAAAAGGTGGTGTAGCTCCGTCCCACCATGGAAATGTGTTTATGTATATTTAATATATATTGGATGTACTGGAGGACGGGGGACAGAATCCCAAAGGATGCACTCACTTAGGGATAGAACTCAAAATAAATAAACGTTACTGATAATCACAAGAAAAACACATCCTAATTAAAACCTGAAATTTGAGCGCATGTTTGCCACAGCGAAGTATGGAGTGCTAACTATGAGCCTATTCCTGGGTATGGACACTATAATAGTGATCCAAACAAAATACTTGAAAGGAAAAGGCTAAATAGTAAATTGTCACCTGGTGGTGATAATGATTATGGGTTGGTACCTGCTCGATCATATGTTGTGTATACCTCCAGATATCATTGGTGGAGTAATTACATGTAAATCATATGTGGGGTGGGTGCACAGATAGAAATATATATATATATATATATATATATATATATATTTCTATGTGTGTATATGTGTGTGTATATATGTTTCATGGGCAATAACCTTAGCCCCTCCTCTCGTTGAATAAATGAGACGTGGGGAAAGTGACGCTGCAGCCGTAGTGTTGCTGCTGGATTGATGCCTATTTCCTACTAGCAGGTAGGGGTACACATCTAGCTCTGCTACAAATATGTATGGAGAGGTTAACGCTGTGCCCCACTGTGTCAATTCTCTTGTAAGAAATAGCAGTGATAATCAGGGGCTACAGTTAACCAAATAGGCAGTAGGTCATTAACTCCCCATATCCCGGAACACATTCCGGATTAAATACCTGAGGTGTGAAGTAAAGTCACGCAGGAATCCCTCGCCAAGTAATGGTATGAACGATCCTAGTTCTAGCTAGTGGGATCCGCATTTGGCCCACATCAGTAGTAGCTAACAACTAAGATGCGCACTCCACGCTGTGATTGAAAACAGACCGAGCTACTCCTAGCTGGTCGCGCTGAAGAAGTTCCATAGTTAGGAACGAAACACGTGTCGGGTGTGTTTTTCTTGTGATTATCAATAAAATGTATTTATTTTGAGTTCTATCCCTAAGTGAGTGCATCCTTTGGGATTCTGTCCCCCGTCCTCCAGTGCACACTTTTATCCCTGATAGCACCACTCCCAGTCTCTGTTCTCATACTCCAGTGGCTGAGCGGGGTTATCCTACCTCTCTCCCCCTTTCCCCATTTACTATATATTGGATGTAGCCAGTCTTGGTGTTCTCTGTGCTGGGGGAACCCACACTTCAGATCCCTTGGCTTCCCCAGGCAGTGTGAAATTCTGTGTGAGGTCCCGTTGGGCAGAATGGGCCCCCCTGCAGCCAGCCACAGTTGTTACTGTCCTTGGAGCGACAGCTTTTTTCTTTAACTCCCACAGCTCTGAGAACAGGAAGTCTGGTTATTTAGACTTGCATACAAATATATACATTTTGTAGGTTTTTACCATTGTCGTCTTTATCTAGTTTACCATTTAATTATTTTTTTACACCTTTATCCTTCCGTCACAGGCCTTCTCAGCCCACAACGCCGCGATTCTCTACAGCGGCTAAGAGCAGACATAGAAGCACTGACAGACGGCTGGTTAGGAACAGCATTGAAATGTTTACTGCTCATACAGTCCAGGTGAGGAGCGGGTATGTTGTGAAACCGCTTGTGTTGCAAAGCCTTGTGGTGTGTTCCTATTTGCATGCAACATAAGTGTAAACTGTACATTGAAACCATGTTTCCTGCCCTGTATATATGTTGTTTAATGGCCAGTTCTGCAGCCCACTTCTGTAGTTAGCTCTTGGGATACAGCAACTTGGCAGGTTAAGCTTTTATGATGGCACTTGGGAGGGTGAAGCCAATGGAGCAGGGGTTTCCAAACTGTTTTGGTTAAGGAAGCCTATAATTTATATTGTGAAATTCTGCAGAACTACAACCCTCTTTAATAGCGCGTCCAATATTAGATGCATTGTAAGGAACCCCAACCCTCTCTAATAGCGCGTCTGAGATCAGATGCATTGTAAGGAACCCCAACCCTCTCTAATAGCGCGTCTGAGATCAGATGCATTGTAAGGAACCCCAACCCTCTCTAATAGCGCGTCTGAGATCAGATGCATTGTAAGGAACCCCAACCCTCTCTAATAGCGCTTCTGAGATCAGATGCATTGTAAGGAACCCCAACCCTCTCTAATAGCGCGCCTGAGATCAGATGCATTGTAAGGAGCCCCAACCCTCTCTAATAGCGCGTCTTAGATCAGATGCATTGTAAGGAACCCCAACCCTCTCTAATAGCGCGTCTGAGATCAGATGCATTGTAAGGAGCCCCAACCCTCTCTAATAGCGCGTCTGAGATCAGATGCATTGTAAGGAACCCCAACCCTCTCTAATAGCGCGTCTGAGATCAGATGCATTGTAAGGATCCCCAACCCTCTCTAATAGCGCTTCTGAGATCGGATGCATTGTAAGGAACCCCAACCCTCTCTAATAGCGCGTCCGAGATCGGATGCATTGTAAGGATCCCCAACCCTCTCTAATAGTGCGTCCGAGATCGGATGCATTGTAAGGAACCCCAATCCTCTCTAATAGCGCGTCCGAGATCGGATGCATTGTAAGGATCCCCAACCCTCTCTAATAGCGCGTCCGAGATCGGATGCATTGTAAGGATCCCCAACCCTCTCTAATAGCGCGTCCGAGATCGGATGCATTGTAAGGAACCCCAACCCTCTCTTATAGCGCGTCTGAGATCAGATGCATTGTAAGGAACCCCAACCCTCTCCAATAGCGCGTCTGAGATCAGATGCATTGTAAGGAACCCCAACCCTCTCTTATAGCGCGTCTGAGATCAGATGCATTGTAAGGATCCCCAACCCTCTCTAATAGCGCGTCCGAGATCGGATGCATTGTAAGGATCCCCAACCCTCTCTAATAGCGCGTCCGAGATCGGATGCATTGTAAGGATCCCCAACCCTCTCTAATAGCGCGTCCGAGATCGGATGCATTGTAAGGAT
This sequence comes from Ascaphus truei, assembly GCF_040206685.1. NCBI lineage: Eukaryota > Metazoa > Chordata > Amphibia > Anura > Ascaphidae > Ascaphus > Ascaphus truei. The sequence continues at coordinate 30,110,656 of NC_134488.1, forward strand.
CCCCAACCCTCTCTAATAGCGCGTCCGAGATCGGATGCATTGTAAGGATCCCCAATCCTCTCTAATAGCGCGTCTGAGATCAGATGCATTGTAAGGATCCCCAACCCTCTCTAATAGCGCGTCTGAGATCAGATGCATTGTAAGGAACCCCAACCCTCTCTTATAGCGCGTCTGAGATCCGATGCATTGTAAGGAACCCCAACCCTCTCTAATAGCGCGTCTGAGATCAGATGCATTGTAAGGAACCCCAACCCTCTCTAATAGCGCGTCTGAGATCAGATGCATTGTAAGGAACCCCAACCCTCTCTAATAGCGCGTCTGAGATCAGATGCATTGTAAGGAACCCCAACCCTCTCTAATAGCGCGTCTGAGATCAGATGCATTGTAAGGAACCCCAACCCTCTCTAATAGCGCGTCTGAGATCAGATGCATTGTAAGGAACCCCAACCCTCTCTAATAGCGCGTCTGAGATCAGATGCATTGTAAGGAACCCCAACCCTCTCTAATAGCACGTCTGAGATCAGATGCACTGTAAGGAACCTCAACCCTCTCTAATAGCGCGTCTGAGATCTGATGCATTGTAAGGAACCCCAACCCTCTCTAATAGCGCGTCTGAGATCAGATGCATTGAAAATTCTTCTGTATTTGGTTTTAAAAAAAAATCAAATGGCCTGAAAATTGCAGGAAACCTTTAGGGGTGCCCGGGGAACACAAGGATTCCTAGGATCCCCTGTTGAAAAACATTGCAATAGACCGTGAGGACAATAAAAGTAAAGGATTCTAAAGGAGGAAATGGCAACCACAGAGCCTGCCCAATACAGCGGCAAATCCTTAAAACTACAACTGCTTACAAATCTGTATGTTTTGAGTTCTACAGTGCAATACGTTGAGTGCCCCATCAGCACTGAAAGTCAAGTCCAACAACCTTTTGTGTTTCTTCTTGTCAGAAAGAATTGCGTGAACGTTCTCATAACGACAACACAGCTGGTGCCCGCCCTCGCTAAGGTTTTACTCTACGGCCTCGGAGAAGTGTTTCCGATCGAGAATATTTACAGTGCCACAAAAATAGGTAAGGATCATGGTCTTCTGTGGCAATTTGAAATTAAACATTAGCACCTTTCCGTAGCCCTTTCACCAGCAAAGGGGTTCAAATTTGAGATGCGGTTTCATTATACAATACCTTATTCAGGAGGTCCCTGGTCGTACCTCTGTGAAAACCTCCTGTTCAGATGTAGGCAGCCATTTTATGGCTCTCTCTCTTACGGTCAACAATGATGGGGTGTGGGAGGGTGCTAAAGTCAATATATATATGACCCCTCCCTTACTCCTGCCTGCTGCTTTTGACAGCCTTACAGAAAAAGAAAATTCTAAACAGCAGGTATATTTAAAATGCCCTGCAAAACAAATCTGGCATTCGAACCGCTGGGAAATTTGATGGTAGGAAAAAGAGGCAATTTCTTTCAAACAAAACAGACGGGTTTCAATGTTCAAGCTTAAATTGTCCCTCTCTGCAGTTGAACACAATGCAGCATCTTATGTGTGGAGGTCTCTTAAGTGGGAGAAACCGTTCAGAATCCCACTATCCGCTGTCATCAAACTTTCTCCGTGACTCTTTGATAGATTAGATCATTCGAAAATCCTTCTGAGTGAGCTGAATTGCTTGTACACACGAGTACAAGTATGCGCCTACTATACCTATTGCGCTCTTATCAATAACATGAACATACGGAAACTATCATGGATACTTTTCTTTATTTCCAGGAAAAGAGAGCTGCTTTGAAAAAATAGTAACTAGATTCGGAAAGAAAGTTACTTACGTGGTAATTGGAGACGGCAGGGATGAGGAAATGGCTGCCAAACAGGTATAGTCGCTTTTATTATTCATATATATATATCATTATATATCATTATATATATTTATGCATTTAATGTTTAGCACTCATAAATAAGATAGTAGAAAAGGGAAGATTCGCAAAAAATGAAATTCTCAAACCTATAATTCAATTAAAGACAATGAAATCATTAAGTCTAGAATTCTAGGTGTATGTATATCTATCTTTATATAGTGGGTTAATGTACATAGCGCTTGACAGCAGTAATACACACGGCAATCATATAAATAACACATAATGGGAATAAGCGCTTCAGACATAAGTGACATTTAGGAAAAGGATTCCCTGCCCGAAGAGCTCACAATCTAATTGGTAGGAAGAACGTACAGAGACAGTAGGAGGGTGTTCTGGTACGTGCGTCTGCAGGGGGCCAAGCTCGATGTATGAGGTGTATAGTATCAGCCACAGAGCTACTCATATGCTTTGTTAAGAAGGTGGGTGTTAAAGATGGATAGAGAGGGTGGTAGTCGGGTACTGAGGGGAAGGGCATTCCGGAGAAGTGGGGCAGTCAGTGAGAGGTTTAAGGCGGGAGAGGGCTTTAGACACACAAGGGGTAGAGAGAAGACATCCTTGAGCAGAACGCAAGAGTCTGGATGGTACATAGCGAGAAATTAGTGCAAATACTCAGACAGGTAAGTCCAATGGCAGTGCTGCAGAGCCAATTTGAGAAGCTGTTCATGCTGTTTAAGGTATTGGAGCACTTCTTGATAGAAGAATTTGATGGAGAGTATTATTACATCCACCACCAGAGGCCGGAGATCTGTGTAAGAATTTAAAAAAAAATGCCTCCTATGTATCTGGGTGCAGGGCTCTGGGGGAAGTGTGGGGACACTACTGGAACCTAACCTGCGTGGAAAGGTAAGACAGATCCCCTACCCTCTGTGCAAGGGAACAAACCCTGGAGGGAGCAACGTAACCAAAATCAAAAGTCAGTAATAGATCCGGCAAATGAAGCAAGTTTGTAAGTACTCACGACTTGCTGGTGGACAACTCCTGAAGCGTCTGTCCTGCCGAGATGATTATGACAGAGTGAATGTCCATCAAAGATGAGAAAAGCGCAGTGCACGGTGCTTTTTTTCCCCCTCTTCGGTGGACATTCTCTTAGCAAGATGTAAGGAGGGGCAGAAGAGTGTAAAGCTTTAAAAGTGAGGAGAAGAATGGTGTGTGAGATGCGGGATTTGATCGGAAGCCAGGAGAGGGATTTCAGCAGGCGAGACGCTAAGACAGATCTAGGAAAGAGTAGAGTGATTCTGGCAGCAGCATTTAGGATAGATTGTAGGGGAGACAGGTGAGAGGCAGGAAGGCCGGACAGCAGGAGGTTACAGTAATCGAGGCCGGAGAGAATGAGGGTCTGTGTCAGAGTTTTAGATGCTAGTGTCAAAGGTGGGGAGCCCCCTAAACCACCTATAAATCCACAATGCAAAAGTACACTGGCACTGCACACTCATGGGTGAAAACAATCAAATATTTGTCTGAATTTAGATATATACAAAAATACTCCTGAATAAATCCTAAATATACATATACAAAAAATGCAAATTACAAAATATTACCCAAAGTCAAACTATGACAGAATGGCATCCTATCCATGGAAAAGAGGCGCTGGCATGTTTCAGGGCGTCCTACCCATGGAAAAGAGGCGCTGGCATGTTTCAGGGCGTCCTACCCATGGAAAAGAGGCGCTGGCATGTTTCAGGGCGTCCTACCCATGGAAAAGAGGCGCTGGCATGTTTCAGGGCGTCCTACCCATGGAAAAGAGGCGCTGGCATGTTTCAGGGCATCCTACCCATGGAAAAGAGGCGCTGGCATGTTTCAGGGCGTCCTACCCATGGAAAAGAGGCGCTGGCATGTTTCAGGGCATCCTACCCATGGAAAAGTGGCGCTGGCATGTTTCAGGGCATCCTACCCATGGAAAAAAGGCGCTGGCATGTTTCAGGGCGTCCTACCCATGGAAAAGAGGCGCTGGCATGTTTCAGGGCATCCTACCCATGGAAAAGAGGCGCTGGCATGTTTCAGGGCGTCCTACCCATGGAAAAGAGGCGCTGGCATGTTTCAGGGCGTCCTACCCATGGAAAAGAGGCGCTGGCATGTTTCAGGGCGTCCTACCCATGGAAAAGAGGCGCTGGCATGTTTCAGGGCATCCTACCCATGGAAAAAAGGCGCTGGCATGTTTCAGGGCGTCCTACCCATGGAAAAGAGGCGCTGGCATGTTTCAGGGCGTCCTACCCATGGAAAAGAGGCGCTGGCATGTTTCAGGGCGTCCTACCCATGGAAAAGAGGCACTGGCATGTTTCAGGGCGTCCTACCCATGGAAAAGAGGCACTGACATGTTTCAGGGCGTCCTACCCATGGAAAAGAGGCGCTGGCATGTTTCAGGGCGTCCTACCCATGGAAAAGAGGCGCTGGCATGTTTCACGGCATCCTACCCATGGAAAAGTGGCGCTGGCATGTTTCAGGGCGTCCTACCCATGGAAAAAAGGCGCTGGCATGTTTCAGGGCGTCCTACCCATGGAAAAGAGGCGCTGGCATGTTTCAGGGCGTCCTACCCATGGAAAAGAGGCGCTGGCATGTTTCAGGGCATTCTACCCATGGAAAAGAGGCGCTGGCATGTTTCAGGGCGTCCTACCCATGGAAAAGAGGCGCTGGCATGTTTCAGGGCGTCCTACCCATGGAAAAGAGGCGCTGGCATGTTTCAGGGCATCCTACCCATGGAAAAGAGGCGCTGGCATGTTTCAGGGCGTCCTACCCATGGAAAAGAGGCGCTGGCATGTTTCAGGGCATCCTACCCATGGAAAAGAGGCGCTGGCATGTTTCAGGGCGTCCTACCCATGGAAAAGAGGCGCTGGCATGTTTCAGGGCATCCTACCCATGGAAAAGAGGCGCTGGCATGTTTCAGGGCGTCCTACCCATGGAAAAGAGGCGCTGGCATGTTTCAGGGCGTCCTACCCATGGAAAAGAGGCGCTGGCATGTTTCAGGGCGTCCTACCCATGGAAAAGAGGCGCTGGCATGTTTCAGGGCGTCCTACCCATGGAAAAGAGGCGCTGGCATGTTTCAGGGCGTCCTACCCATGGAAAAGAGGCGCTGGCATGTTTCAGGGCGTCCTACCCATGGAAAAGAGGCGCTGGCATGTTTCAGGGCGTCCTACCCATGGAAAAGAGGCGCTGGCATGTTTCAGGGCGTCCTACCCATGGAAAAAAGGCGCTGGCATGTTTCAGGGCGTCCTACCCATGGAAAAGAGGCGCTGGCATGTTTCAGGGCGTCCTACCCATGGAAAAGAGGCGCTGGCATGTTTCAGGGCGTCCTACCCATGGAAAAGAGGCGCTGGCATGTTTCAGGGCGTCCTACCCATGGAAAAGAGGCGCTGGCATGTTTCAGGGCGTCCTACCCATGGAAAAGAGGCGCTGGCATGTTTCAGGGCATCCTACCCATGGAAAAGTGGCGCTGGCATGTTTCAGGGCGTCCTACCCATGGAAAAAAGGCGCTGGCATGTTTCAGGGCGTCCTACCCATGGAAAAGAGGCGCTGGCATGTTTCAGGGCGTCCTACCCATGGAAAAGAGGCGCTGGCATGTTTCAGGGCGTCCTACCCATGGAAAAGAGGCGCTGGCATGTTTCAGGGCGTCCTACCCATGGAAAAGAGGCGCTGGCATGTTTCAGGGCGTCCTACCCATGGAAAAGAGGCGCTGGCATGTTTCAGGGCATCCTACCCATGGAAAAGAGGCGCTGGCATGTTTCAGGGCGTCCTACCCATGGAAAAGAGGCGCTGGCATGTTTCAGGGCGTCCTACCCATGGAAAAGAGGCGCTGGCATGTTTCAGGGCGTCCTACCCATGGAAAAGAGGCGCTGGCATGTTTCAGGGCGTCCTACCCATGGAAAAGAGGCGCTGGCATGTTTCAGGGCGTCCTACCCATGGAAAAGAGGCGCTGGCATGTTTCAGGGCGTCCTACCCATGGAAAAGAGGCGCTGGCATGTTTCAGGGCATCCTACCCATGGAAAAGAGGCGCTGGCATGTTTCAGGGCGTCCTACCCATGGAAAAGAGGCGCTGGCATGTTTCAGGGCGTCCTACCCATGGAAAAGAGGCGCTGGCATGTTTCAGGGCATCCTACCCATGGAAAAAAGGCGCTGGCATGTTTCAGGGCGTCCTACCCATGGAAAAGAGGCGCTGGCATGTTTCAGGGCATCCTACCCATGGAAAAGAGGCGCTGGCATGTTTCAGGGCGTCCTACCCATGGAAAAGAGGCGCTGGCATGTTTCAGGGCGTCCTACCCATGGAAAAGAGGCGCTGGCATGTTTCAGGGCATCCTACCCATGGAAAAGTGGCGCTGGCATGTTTCAGGGCGTCCTACCCATGGAAAAGAGGCGCTGGCATGTTTCAGGGCGTCCTACCCATGGAAAAGAGGCGCTGGCATGTTTCAGGGCGTCCTACCCATGGAAAAGAGGCGCTGGCATGTTTCAGGGCATCCTACCCATGGAAAAGAGGCGCTGGCATGTTTCAGGGCGTCCTACCCATGGAAAAGAGGCGCTGGCATGTTTCAGGGCGTCCTACCCATGGAAAAGAGGCGCTGGCATGTTTCAGGGCGTCCTACCCATGGAAAAGAGGCGCTGGCATGTTTCAGGGCGTCCTACCCATGGAAAAGAGGCGCTGGCATGTTTCAGGGCGTCCTACCCATGGAAAAGAGGCGCTGGCATGTTTCAGGGCGTCCTACCCATGGAAAAGAGGCGCTGGCATGTTTCAGGGCATCCTACCCATGGAAAAGAGGCGCTGGCATGTTTCAGGGCGTCCTACCCATGGAAAAGAGGCGCTGGCATGTTTCAGGGCGTCCTACCCATGGAAAAGAGGCGCTGGCATGTTTCAGGGCATCCTACCCATGGAAAAAAGGCGCTGGCATGTTTCAGGGCGTCCTACCCATGGAAAAGAGGCGCTGGCATGTTTCAGGGCATCCTACCCATGGAAAAGAGGCGCTGGCATGTTTCAGGGCGTCCTACCCATGGAAAAGAGGCGCTGGCATGTTTCAGGGCGTCCTACCCATGGAAAAGAGGCGCTGGCATGTTTCAGGGCATCCTACCCATGGAAAAGTGGCGCTGGCATGTTTCAGGGCGTCCTACCCATGGAAAAGAGGCGCTGGCATGTTTCAGGGCGTCCTACCCATGGAAAAGAGGCGCTGGCATGTTTCAGGGCTTCCTACCCATGGAAAAGAGGCGCTGGCATGTTTCAGGGCGTCCTACCCATGGAAAAGAGGCGCTGGCATGTTTCAGGGCATCCTACCCATGGAAAAGTGGCGCTGGCATGTTTCAGGGCGTCCTACCCATGGAAAAGAGGCGCTGGCATGTTTCAGGGCGTCCTACCCATGGAAAAGAGGCGCTGGCATGTTTCAGGGCGTCCTACCCATGGAAAAGAGGCGCTGGCATGTTTCAGGGCATCTGGTGCAGGGGTTGGTACCTCGAAATGTCATGCCAGCTTCTCTTTTCCATGGGTAGGATGTCATTCTGCCATACATATTTAGGATTTTGCATTGTTGGTATATTTATTATGTATTTCTACATTGAGATAAATAATGTAAGTATTTGTGTGTGCAGTACTTTACATTTTTTTTATAGGTTTTTAAAGGTTCAATCCCACATAGCAAAAAATATATATATTTTAAAAGCTTTTAGTACTGTTAGATGTGTTTTTAAAGAAGCCAGTGAGATTGTTACATTGTTTCCTCGATGCAAACAGGATAAAACACTGGGCACTCTCTTGGTGAATGACATATAGTGATGAAGTGAATATATTGGTGGTAAATATAATGGTGCTCGTATTCATACAATAATTTGTGAATGAATCGGTAAAATGATGCGCTGCCCGACCCGAGTGGATCCTCCTTCGATCCTTGTAAAATTGGAAAGGCGTTGTCCCTGAACAGCACCTTTCCAGTTGTTTACTGGATGCTGTTTTTGGCCAGCTACATGGGATTGCACTTTGTATTGATCACAAACATATTTTTTTTTTAGAGAGGAGGGGGTACAGAAGGGAAAACCCGGGGGTTGCGGGGAGCATTAACAAGGATTCGGGTCCCGCTGCTCCCATCTTATTTAGTATATAGTAGTTTGTCACAGTTACAATTGCAAGAAATTGTAACTATCTTTGGAAATTATTGTTCTTTCGGTTTGGCTAGTCTATAATTATTATTATTATAACATCTAAATGTATTTTGTTGTATACGTTGGTTCAAATATTATTATTTTTTATCAAATGCTATGGCAGTACTCTTATTTTGGTAGCTAGACATGCACATTTTCAAGCAGAGGGAGCTAATTAGACCACTGTTGCCTTTATTATATATGTTTTAAGATAATACTTTATTCTAAGTTATATTTGATATATTCTGTGGTGTGCATTTAAGTGAATTTCTTCATAGCACACTATCTAATGTTCTCAATTGTTTTTTTGCTTGTTTTTAGCACAATATGCCCTTCTGGCGGATCACAAACCACAATGACCTCCTTTCCCTCCACCAAGCTTTGGAGCTGGACTTTTTGTGAAGCCCTCCGGTAGAAGATGGACTCATGCAAGCCTCCAGAGAGGGACCTGCCTTCATCTCCCAGAGATACTCGCCTCCAGCTTCAAATCGGCGAGATGCCCTCCTGCCTTCCCATTGGAAAGAGGCCAACCAGAGGCTTGAGATCTCCTTTCCTCACCCCCCCGCCCCTTCCGCTGCCCAGGAAGGCCCACCCCCAAGGCTTGGGGGGGGGGAATCCCCCTCCCCGCAGGCGGTCCCACCCAAAGCTTGTTTCCTTACTCCCCCACCCCCCCTTTGCGGCATGGCCCACCCATGGCTCAAAATCACTGAAGGTTTCATTAGACACAATGGAGTACAGTTTCTTAATAAGAAAAAGGAGTCGCTTGCATCTATATGTCCCAGTGATACACAAATGAAATATTAAAACGTACACAAGGTTTATTTTTTACAAACCAACAAAACAAAATGTCGCCGGGGTTTTTTTTTTTTTGAATTATTATTTTATAAAGACTGGCATTTGTGGCTTGCGTCCCATCAAATGAAGTAGCCAAATCTTTAGCTAAGGATGGAAGTGCACAAGCATCGGACTTCCCTGCAAAGAGTCTGCATCAAATGGACCCCTTTGGGTTAATGTAAATATCTTTTTGATTTTTAACCGTGTCTGAAAGCCAACAGAGGGCTGCCGCTGTTTGATATTTTTGTTTTTTGATTTACCATCCTGGAATCTTTCTGAAATACCTCTTTGGGGGCGAAACGCTCTAGCCATTATTTTACCTGGGATGACGGTAACTTATTAAAACATGTTGGGGGTTTTTTTTTTTGTTTTTTTTTCTGCTAGATTTTGTCATTGTTTTTTCTGCGTCAGAAGAAAATATCTGGGCTTGGATTATTCTTTTCATGATCCATGATGTTGTGTTTCCCCCCCCCCCCTGTCTTTGGAAGGGGTGTGCGGGGTGGGTTGCAGAATGTTTGGTATTTTGACATGATATGGTGATTTTCTCATTACTGCCTATAATGTCTTGTTTGGTTTGCAGGAATAAAAGCGCAATTCTTGGAATCGGGCATTAGACGTAGATGGGGGTATTTTTTTTTGTAGCAACATATAAATAAAAAAAACAAGCCTGGCCTGAAATACAATGTCCACATGGCCATTCCTGCTGTTTATTCTAATGTGCCCGACTCCCACACGTAGCACAGAGCTGCACACTTGAGACTTATTAATGAAGCAACAGGGTTGATGTTAGCTCACAGCTGTTTCCTGAATATAACATGAACCCAGTTCCCAGGCATATTCATTGGCCAGACCTACACGGAGATGGTGACGCCGCGTGTGACCCCAACTGCTCTTGGATATTGCATCGCATTGGATTATGGCAGACTACTACATTGCAATCTGTTGTAAGATAATGGGGCTCTGAAGAATTTGGAGAAGTAGTTACTTTTATTGACTGCTTCATCAATAATGGTTTGTTATGTGGTAGGTTTTGATACCATGTAAGGCAGGGTTGGCCTACTCCATGCCTCAGGGGCCACAAACCGGTCAGGGTTTCAGGATATCCCTGCTTCAGCATAGGTGGTGCAGTTGAAGACTGAGCCACTGATTGAGCCACTTGTGCTGAAGCAGGGGTATCCTGAAAATCTGACCTGCAGAGGGCGAGCACTGGAGTTGGCCACCCCTGTTGTAGGGGATCAACATTAGCGTTCTTTACACGTGTAACTGTCGGGCGAATTATAGTGTACCATGTGAGATCCTTCCTGTTCACACATCTCCGTGCGGTTGTGAACCTCACTCCTGACACCTCCTGATATTCACCCAACTTTGACAGGCTGTATTCTCAGCGCCTCCTAATTTATACCAACCACTGGAAGACTCCCTCCCTACAGGAGTCGATCGCCAAACCTACGCGTCCCTTTAGGATATGTTTCCTGTTGTCGCAGTATACTGGAAGAAGAAACGTGTGTATTTGAAAGCCATGTTAACCACACAAATCGGGTTAGAAAATGAAATAGCTTCTTACTAAAGTATATTACATATACAGTTGGCGTTATGACTTCATAAATGTACATTCCTTATTTCCTGTTGTAAAAGTAGTGCAAACCTTGCAGGTATCATTATTGGTTAGCCTGAGGCATTCCTTCAGAAACACTTCTTCTCTAGGTTTAAACACTTACTCTCTAGCTCTAACCTCTATTCATTTGCATGTTGGATGGGGCTTCTGCATTGAAGCCAGTTTGCAGCAGCTGAATGAATTGATGCGAATATAGAAAGTGGAGCTGAATGTTGGCAGGCAAATTAAATAATGGGTGTTAAAGAATGCCCCGAACCTAGTGTAGGGTGAAGTCCGAAAATACTTTTCCAAGACAAGCTTGTTAGCTATGCAAGGCCAGGCCTCAAATCCAATCTATGAAAACTAAGATCACAGGAAATCCATGCACGCGGTTTGTGTTAGATCTGGGCCCCTTAAGCAGCGCCAGACAGACTGCAGCGCAGCATCCAACTTTCTAGTGATAAACATGGAGTGAAGCCGCTTTTAGAAAATCGGAAAGTTGGCAATGTAATCCCCAGTAAAAATGTCTTTCGATCAGAAAACTGTTGAATGGTTTCACAGACATCTGAATAGGACAGAAAAGCGATTTTTGGTGGGCTCTGTGCGCAGGGCATGTTTAAGTACTCAGTGTTGCGTGGCAGGAATGTGTAGCACCAAATCCAGGTTGTACAAGCTGTGTGTAAAGCATTGGACATAGTGCAGGCGTGTGTGACGGAGCACCTGTCGCTTGAGCGTTCTGTGGACTGATGCGCTCGCGATGGTGAGGCGTGGCCGTGACGTAACCAGGCTGGGTCGCCCTCATTGGCTCAACCGCTCACGTGATGCGGCCGTCGCGCAAACAAAATTGTGTTGATCGCTCGCATTTTAAGTGAAAGTTCTTTGTCTTTTTGGCCATCATCGGTGGCAGCGGGAGTCGGCGGCGGCTCACGGTGTGTGTGTGTCCTGACTCCTGCTGGTGGAAGGTGGCAATATTCAGTGGCAGTGAATGTTGCTGATGGCCTCTTCTGCCAGCAGTGACGTCACTAACGTCACCACTGACTTCTGTTCCCATCAACTCCATTCACTGCACTGAATATTTCTCATGTGGTAGGTGCCGCTAAAGAAGTTTCACTTAATTTAGTTTTTTTGTCTCAAAATCCTGTTGTGCTTCACCGCGCGCACTATGGTCTGATAGTTACTGTATTTTGTTTGCACCCTTGCGCACACTATGGCCCCAGGCAGGGAGCGAGCGCGCTCGTGCACGGTGACGTCACGTGCTCTGCTGGGCCCGGCAATTTTTGGCCAGCTAGTTGAGCAGGGGGGTGGGCGTGTCGGGGCACGGTCATGACGTCACAGAGCTGGTTTGTCTTCATTGGGCGTAACGCTCACTTACCATGCCAGCGAGCGGCATAATCCAATTTGCTTGCTTCTGCAAGCACCTCGCGCAGCCAGCGCAAGCCTGATCAGCATTACCCTGGACGAGGCCTAATGCAGCAAGACAAATCCCTTGAAGGGTTTAAAAAAACAGTGTGGAGCTGCAGTTTAATGGAAGGGCTCTTGTATTCATTGCTACTATTTGTTAGAACGAAGCAAAGCGCTAAAATTACAATAATGACGACACTCGTAGGTTTGCCACCTAGAAGCATTTTATGTTATCTATTCATTGTTTTGGAGGCTTTGTCAAACACATTCATGACACCATTACCCCTTTTGCTGCAATTCATACAAATGTATAAAACTAGTTGTAATTAAATAATTACAAGTTATTTACAACTTCCAATTTGCATTTTTATCCCGATCACACTGTTGTCATTTCTGTTAATAATAAAAAAATGTCATATTTCTGATTTCAAACCTTCAAAAACTGTGCAGTCGTTTTGGAAACATTTTTAAAGAGCCTAAAAATGTTCCGGTTATTGAAGGCAACAAATGCTACATTTCTGCTGCCCCCTTTTTTTCTTTTCTTTGTTTTATATATAAAGCATGTGACAGTGTATAATTCTACATTCTTCCCTAAGCGGGCAATCGTGTGGTGCTCTTATTACAAATGTCAAAATCCTGATTGTGTGACTAACATAATGGCTGCTTCAGTCAGTATAACTCAGCAGGTACAATGTGTCCTTATATTGTTATAGAAAAATTACCTATGAGTTTACAGCTCAAACTGCTGAGAATATTAACAACAAATTATCAAACAGGAAAGTGTTACAAAGATCTTGCACTGCGGGGGAGGTGAGCTAAAACCTGCTATAGAAATCAAAGTATGCTCAGTAGGTTAAAGCTCATTAAAAATGGAGTTGAATAATATATATATATTTAAATACAGTAAGTTATCTAATACAGAATTAATTTATTTAAAAAAAATTTTTTTTAAGATTTCACGTTTTGCTGCTTCAAGTCTCAAGTGCATAATTAAAAATGTGCATACAGAAACAAATGTAAAATATTATATTTTTCCTTGGTATATGATCCTACTGGTACGCAAACTGTTTGATACTTGTATGTTTACAAGTACACACTTTCACTAAAGCAGTCAGCAGTGCAATGATTTCCATTATCGAATTATTATCCATTATTATGTTAGCTACTGATGGAATTACAATTACTTTCCACAAAAGAAAGTGGTAAAGATGGTAAAAAAAAAAAAATTTACATTTTGGTAACCAAGATGTATTAAAAATAAAGAAATAAAAATGTCATACTGTAGGCTTTATGGCATCAGTCACAGATTGTAACCCTTGAATCATGTCACTATTCTGGTCCTTTGTCAGACTAACCCTTTAACACATGAATCATCTCACTTTGGTGCCACATGGAACTGACCATTCAAGCCTTTTAAAATGTCACTGGTCTTTTGGGACTGACCCTTCAACCCATTACACGACCCAGGTCACTTTAGTCCTACGTGGGACTGACCCTTTAACACCTTCACTGTCTTTGTCACTTTGGTCCCACTTGGGACTGATGCTTTAAGGGAAAACCAGAAGAAAACGTGTTCTTTTTAAGTTAATCCTTTAATTTATAAAACACAATCATTTTCTGTAATATATCATTTTTTTGTTTTGCTTTAAAACCAAGAAGTTGCAAATATAAAACTTTGTGCAGTAAAAAAAAAAAAAAAAATCTGAATACTTATAATAGATTATTGAATCTAAAATAATATGACTTTAATCCATTACTATGCAATGTGCTGAGGCAAAGAGGTTAACGTTATAACCTGACCTTAAAGAGACGCGTGGTAGCATATACATATAATACTAATGGTACAACAGCCTGCACATCAATTTAGCCCATCTGCTGTCATTGTAAACAAGATTCAAACGCATCCACACACAATGTAAAACATAACATTAAAGCAGAGTGTTATCCATGCTGAAAATAATATTTAAAAAGTGCTATAAATCCACATTCACCCCTTTGTTAGAGGGGACCGCTAATAAAGCAAGGGTGTATGTGGGGGATGGCCAACTCCAGTCCTCGAGGGCTACCAGGGTTTCAGGATATCCCTGATTCAGCACAGGTGCCTCAATCAGCAATGGAGCCACCTGTGCTGAAGCAGGGTTGAAACCTGACCTGTCCAAGAGCCACCAACAGGAGTTGGCCACTCCTGCACTACACTATTGGTGGCTGCAGGGACTTCAGTTTGGCCCCAACCCCCGCAGCACCCCCTCTCCCCGGTGCAGAGACGTTGCTGGTGGCAGACTCTCCACGCTCTGCAGGGTACAGGGGCATTTCTTCTTGCCTGTTTTGGAATAAATGCAGCAGTTCCTTGCCTTTACGGCAATGCAATTACCGAAGCTGCGGATCACAGGAGAAAAGATTGATTAGCCAAGACCCTGCTTCCCAGGCAATGCTATATGGCTTCTTAAATAGTTGCTATAGTAACCCAAGGAAGCGTTAATGCATTACAAATTGTTTAAAAAAAAGGGCATTAAGAGTGAAACTTTCCCCCCCCACAATGCAGTATCTAATACTACACAACTGATTTATTAAAAAAAATCGGATTTTGAATAAAAATGCTTCTTTAATGACAAGGCACTTACAACTCAGATCATACCCCCCTCCTCTCCTGTGCTAATCATGAATTCCCAGTATAGGAGTGGGACCGCATTCATCAGCACATTGCCATTAAAAGGAGCACTACCCCCTGCTATTTTTACATGTATATACACCGTATATTCATTTTTTTCTAACCTTTAAAGGTAGCTAGCGCTGGTGCTGTCCCCATCAAGGGGAAACAAAAGAGCTCTTTAAACCTCTCTCGTTACGTGACCACCTCCAGTTGGCCCTTGTGACGAGGGGGAAATGTAAATATGCGGAAGTACCGGCACTGCCTGTCCCGGTTTGTATTTTGGGAGTCTCTGCACTTCCAGGGTCACAATGGACCTCACCATTAAGCAGCTGGCAGGATGTAAGGCTAAGGCCCCGCTCCCTCAGTCAGCGCGCCCGCACTGCAGACAGGCGGCGCGCTGACAGGCAATTGACCGCGATATGCGGTCTGTAGGGGGCGGGAGCGTGGTAAAACTTTGCCAGGTCTGAGATCGTGGTGCCGTCCACCCCCCCCCCCCCCCCCACGCAACACATACACACACATACTTTTCCCCCGCAGCTCCTTCCCTGCTTCCCTCCCAAGCCGCCTCCCATCCGTAGCTCCTTCCCTCCCCTCCTTGGCTGACTGCCGCAACACGTGACGCGTCAGAGCTTCAAATCACTAGGAGCTTGCAGCATCGGCCGGCTGACGCGTCATAGCACGCAGTCAGCCAAGGAGTAAGGAGCCATCGGGGACCTCCACACTAGAGGAATGGGGCTGGTGGTCGCGGCCGCGCGTGCCGCCGGACGCAGCGGGACCAAAGCCTTAGGATGAGGATCTCCTACCCAGGGCTGCAACGTTCCTCCTGAATGTGCACCAGGAAGAGAAGTTCAAAAGGTGCAACCCCGTCATAACACACTCACACTCTCTCTCATGAATGTGGGTAATGTGTGGCCCTTCTGAGGGCGCTGTAGCCCTTGAAATATTTAATGTTGCCCGTCGCTGCTTTTTAAAAACGGCATAATTCAGCCAAAGGATCTCCTAGGACTAAAATGACCCAGTGGCATGTTTAAGGGGTTACACATAGGCGTGTGATCATCTGACACCTATAAACGATCTATTAATAACATTTACGGGAAGATGAGATGGGAGGAGGGCTCTGATCTTCCCCTGGCTGTTCCCATGTGTGACATCACAGCGCTAAACTGGAGTTTGCACAGGTACCTTTCTCCGATATCTCTGTTGACCGGATATGTTAGATCAGGGGATGGCCCATTCCAGTCCTCAAGGGCCAGCAACAGGTCAGGTTTTCAGGATATCCCTGCTTCAGCACAGGTGGCTGGTCATTGTTGAACCACCTGTGCTGAAGCAGGGATATCCTGAAAACCTGTTCCTGGAGTTGGTTACCCCAGGTTGGTATTGACACGCCTCCCTTTTCAGAAGCCCCGATAAGAATATCCTTGGTTTTGCTTCTTTGTAAATGAAGTATTTGCTCCAAATCCAGTGATATATATTTATTTTTTTCTGCAAAAAAAGGCGAGGATACTGTGGTCCTCCAACTATTTATTTTTTTGTGATAGTTGGGGGATTCTGACAAAGTGGCCCAAGCGCATCTAAAAATGTTAACTTTCCAATAAATAAAAATATATTACAATATGTTTAACACAAAAGTATAAATTAATATTATAAAAAACTTAATCTTCTTCGGAAAAGTTTTAAAACAGACTCCAAATCTGAGGCGTGCCACGAACAGCCAAATATGATTTTTTTTTTTTCACGCACAACTAGCAAAGCCGGCGCCGGTTAGCGTACTCATCGCAGGCAAGTACCGTTACCCACCGTGTTATGCCTCAATGGACACAAGTGCCCCTAGTGGTGACGTAGTGAAACTATAATCAATGCAACGCTTATATCGACTACATTGAATAAAAGCCAAATTAGCTTTACTCATTCGTTATTCTTTCACCGACCCTATGGAATTCTAGTTCAGTTGAAAATGAGATAAAGAAAAATATCACCCACTACATAGGGTGACCAGACGTCCCGGTTTTTTCTTCCTGGTCCCGGTGTCTCGCGATGTTGGCACATGTCCCGGTCGCGCATGCGTGATGGGTGCGTGCCGGCCCGTTCAGCTACATATTGAAAATCTGGTACTGACAGGTTCACCAATAAAAGAAAATACTTGCATTTTATTTTTGGGAGTATGAAAAAGATGGGGACACAGCGTAACCCTGTGTACCCCCAGAAAAAAAAAGCCATGTATAAATCTAATATGTTTAAGGATAATTACCGTTGTTTCTTTTCTGCAAATGTATAGGGATTGCAATTTAAAAAAGGTGCAATCTGCACGCAGTTGGCGACAAAACAAACTTGTAAACACTAACCATATAAATCGGCTTTCTTAACCTGATCGAACCATGCGAGAAGTAAAACTTTGGCTTCTGTTGCTTTGGAAATTAACTGTTCTCAGGCAGTCTCAGATAAGGATAGGGTAGCTTTTCCTGTGCAAACTCTTGTTAAACACAGTGACATCACACTCCTCCCAAGTGTGAGATCACCAGGTTTAGAAACTGACACTCACAAGTATTTATAAATCCTTTTTAGTCGTTAGATTTAAACAAAGACAAAAAAATAAAGCGTTAATCACCCCACAGGACCACTGCCATTAGTACACATTGGTCCCAGGGCGATTTGACTGCATAAAAAGGCAGGTTTGCTAATACTGTTTGTATCGCTGTCAATTATTTTCCAGCAGCTTGAACTCACTTCTGTATTTGCTCTGATAATGTCTCTTCTATCCCGTAACTATGCAGTGTGCTGTCACAGCTCAGCGTGGTACAAATGCAGCAGGAGAAATGGGTCTTCTACAATGGTTGCTGCAACTGTGTGTGCAATCCCTGCTTCCCTTCATAATAGAAGCAAATCAGATCAAACACTAATAATCATTAATAACTGTACAAAATACAAAAAAACGCCTTTCCTGTGATGTCTAAAGCAATAAGGCATTTGGGATTTGGCAAGCATGAGGGTAGAAAGCAGTCTGTAGGTATTGGTTTGGTTTTTTTTCCTCATGTAAAACCACACACATTAGAAGCACTCTAAATAGCTTTAGTAATACCTTTTAACATGTGTGAGTAGAGATAAAAACACACACACACACCCCACCCCCACCCATTTGTTACTCCTGCTGATATCGACATATTGCTTTATATTCAGATCACTGATTTCAATAGCAATGATAACGCAGAGTATCCCACCAGCAGAGAAACACAGTAATATTTCCATTTGCTATATGCTTTACTGTGGAGGGTTTTTGTCACTTTTGTTTTACCCACCATAACTTAACTAAGTGTCCTATCTATGTTCTAGCTATCCTAAGCTTAATTTTGCAAAGCCAATAACCAACCCCACACTGAGGAGACCCACTAAGGTTGAAACAGCTGTCTGTGGGTGGGTTTACCGGCTATGCATCTTAACCCCGGCTGTGCTCATAGCTGTGAAATGCAACAAGCATAAGCTTATAGGGGACCATGTTATATGGTTTTGAAGCAAAAGGTGGCACTGTGTGCTCATTTGCATGTCATTTCCCAGAACCCCTTGCTGCAGTGGAAGCGCTGTGTGATAATGGTGAAAGGTGGGGTTGCAGACCTTTCTAAGGCATGCAAATGAGCATAAAGTAATATTTCCATTTGATATATATTATTTTATTTATTTATAAAATATTTTACCAGGAAGTAATACATTGAGAGTTACCTCTCGTTTTCAAGTATGTCCTGGTATACATATATATATATATATTTATATTCTCTTCTATCCACGCACATATTCTTGTGTGCGCCTATCTATATTATATAGATACATGTATACATCCTCGTGCCACTGGTTAATCACTATTAGGTAATCAATAAGGCTGCTGTGCATTGCTGTGCGTTTGTATAGACGGTTACACCCTGCAGAAAGTATCCAGTTCAAAATGAACACACAGCAGGTAGAGATGTAAGATTACTCCCAGCCAGCCCTAACGCACATACATTACATTTAAGAATAAATAACAATTCTTAGCTTTATACTTCTCTGCAGAATAGGATTGAGATTAAACAGAATAAAACTAATTTCAGTCACAATCGGTCTCTACTAAGGTGAGTCTGTGTCTTAACCCCTCCACTGCCACCTCTGGCACAGAAGTAGCCAACGCCAGTCCTCAAGAGCCACCAACAGGTCTGGTTTTCAGGATATCCCTGCTTCAGCACAGGTGACTGGAGTTGGCTACCTCTGCTCTAGCAGCAAAGGGCAGTAAGGTACCTTCATTTAGCGCCTCACTCCTAGCAACAATGGCACACCCCACCATTCTTGTTGCCCACTCCTACTACTTTTAACACCAGTTATTGTGGGTTTGTAGGCACCAATGATGTGTGCTTTGAAGCTACCCTGAGCCAACACTGACCCATACAGATAGCATTCGTCTGGCTGAAGGCAGGATGGTTGAGAATGCCAGTCTACGACTTATTGGCATGGATCTCGCCTGACGTTTCCATTGCGGCTTCCATATGAAGGAAGAGCTGAAGATGCTGCTGGTGAATCCAAGATTCCTCGATTCAATAAAGAGGGATAAACTTTGTATAAAATGATTCAATCTAACGGTTGACCACCTTTTAGCAGACACCTGATATTTCCCCTTAGGCTGCGGCCATCTATTGTTCCATCAATTTCCTGCGCGGCCTAGCGCAGATGTCCTGCGCGGCCTCTCTGTGAGTGGCACTTGCAGAGCTCCGTCCCAATATTCAGCCACAGCCTGTCGCTCGTCCATCTTGCACGGAGCGCTGAGAATTGACGGAGAACCAGGTGACAGACGGCAGGTGAGGATTGGAATTCAGTGCGGTGGAGCTCGTGCGAATCGCACACAAAGGGAAATCCAAGAGCAAAAGGTGCATATGAATGTCTTCGTTTTGCATTACACTCGGAACCAATAATTTAGTCTCCTAAATTATTTGAGGGGTTTAAGACCGTTCTCCTTATTGGGTACTATTTATCACCATCTATCCTACTACATTGATAATAATAGCTAGCAATTTATCAAAGAAAATCCTGCTAAGAGCAATTGGGTTGCCTTGGATCATTCTGACTGCGCCAGTTTTGCAGGTCACCTTGATATATATATATTATATATATATATAGGCGAGTTAGCTTGATAAAGGGCTCCCGCGTCAAATATTGGGTTTCTGCGTTATTGGCAAAAGTGCTACACTTCATCTCAGAAGCAGTGAGGAAGAGGACGGGTTTGTGCAAAGGAGGCGGCAGCATTGTTGGAGTAAGTACTCTCCACACGATGCAGTCTCATCAAATCCATTATGGTTGCCTCCTGATGGCCAAGTCCAGTGCTCAAGGTCTGTCTGTCAACAGGTCAGGTTTTCTGGATATCCCTGCTTCAGCACAGGTGGCTCAATCAGTGGCTCTGTTGAAGACTGAGCCACTTAGCTGAAGCAGGGATATCCAGAAAACCTGACCTGTTGGCCATCCCTTGATGACTGGAGTTGGTTACACCTGCTTTAAGTGCATACAGACTACCTTTGTAGCCAGGTTCCTCAATACATGTTTCTTGATAACAGGAGCATTCTGGGATTCCTAAATCCCGCTGGTCTCCTCTTTAACATGAGGCCCTTGAATTCCACTGTGCCCGCCCCCCTCATCCTGAAATCGGGTTCATCGTTGCTATTTCTGCTCTCGCTCCCCAGGTTGGGGTGGAGAAGCGTGTAATAGAACCAGCGCAGGAGGAGCCCAAGAAAAAATGCTGTCAAGACCACCAGGAAAAGAGGCATCTCATAGTAATCTACAATGGACGGGAACCTAAGGTACTTCCAAGAGATCAGCAGAACCAAGCTATCTGTGGTGATGAAGATGTGGTAGATCAAGCATCGGTGAATGGTTCTACCATCTGCAATGTTGAACCAGGAGAAGTATAGCACTACAGCAACTGTGGCCCTGTAAATATGTTCTAATTGCTTTCTCTGCATGAAGTCTGTCTTCTGTAGCCAAACCCACAGGAAGAAGGGAACCCAAAGCATTAAGAAGTGCAGAGCTATCCAGCAGTGGAAGACTGACGCGAAGAGCGTGATGCACAGGATCCGTGGGAGGATGAGGAAGAAGTTCCACAGGAAGTAGACGGCGGAAGAGCATATGTTTAGTTTCTGCTTGTCCTTCAGGAACAACCTCAAGGAACGGTGGTAATCCACGATGCTCCAGCTTATAGAAAGGAACGAGCTTGAAATGCTGAAATCTAGGAGGGAGAGAGAGAGAGAGAGGGGGGTGCCACTTCTGGAGATTTGTACCGCAAATTAAACAATCCCTGACAATGATCCAAGTAGCTTGTAAAACATTTAATAAATACTTTTTTTAAACTTAAGTTTTTCTGGAAAGATTTAAGCCATAATTCTATAGTGAAAAAAAAAAAGAAGTAGCACCAACACAATAAAATAAAATAAACTAAACCTGCACTAGACCAGTAATAACTAACAAAATCCATAATTAATCTGCAATAGGTTTGATGTTTGAGCCGCAATACAAATTTCTCTCTGAAATGTCTTTAGAACACACATCACCTTCCCAAATTATTTGAAATGTAATCTCATCACTTGCAGACTATACATCGGGACTCTCCAACTGGCCGCCCGCGGGCCAAATGCGGCCTGCGACAGGCTTGAGGTGACCCTTAGGCCGAGTTTATAGTACTTGCTACGGCGACCGCAACGTTTCGCAGCGCCGTAGCAAGTACATGTCCGTCGCGGGTGCCCATATTGGGCGCACCCGCCACGGCGACCACGTGATGTCAGCCGTCGCTGGAAGCCAGAAGATTTTGATATTTCCAGTGATCGAGGGGTGGCGTCACGGGTTCAGCCAATGAGGGCGAACCGCTCACGGCCACGCCTCCACCACGCCCACCGGTTGCGATCTCTGGTCTCCTGCACCAGGAATCACTGTAGGGACGGCGACGGCTGACGTCACGTGGTCGCATCACCGTCGCCCCTACTATAAACTCGGTCTTAGACTCAGTTGACCAAGCAACTAGTATGAAATTAGCAGCAGCAAAGTGCCATTTTTCACACTAAGACTCACTTGTTAGTTATGGTCATTAAAAAATGGATATGGGACAGATGGTTGCAAAATGTTGAAATATAATTTTCAGTGTTATAATGTATCTAAAATGACATTATAATACGCCTGTGACCATTCTGCTGCTAAATGTTTTCTGATGTGGCGCAGTTGGAAGAGCCCTGATACATACATGATCGGTGTATATATTTATACTCACACTGGAAGTACTGTATCTCGCCCCTCTGTAACACAATATACAGTAGCAGGATGAGCTGCGGAGAGTTCTCCAGGAATGTTTCCATTAGCCGCATCATGCTTATATCGTGAGTTAGGAAGTATGCATACTCCTGGAGCCAGGCACTGTTGGATGTCCCCTCTTTGCATCTGAATGCAGATAATCCCGCTTCCACGGAGTGAATACACCTGGGGGGCAGAGAAGAGACCTCGTCACAAACACCGAAAACCAACCGCTCGCTCCTTCCTCTCATCGTCCCTTCTGTCCCCACGTGTCGCTGACCCTTTAATTCTGGTCGGTCACCAGCCTCACCTTGTGTAAAACTTATCAGTAATTTTTAGACCTCGATAATAACATTCAGCATCACCTGATAAACACAAAATATTAAGAAATACAAGGGAGATATTAATCATCCAGAGATAGATAGAGATATATATATATATCTATCAGGGTTGCAGACCTGTTTAAGACACACAAATGTGCACACAGTAATTTTTCCATTTGAGAGAGAGATATATATATATATATATATATATATATATATTATATACACAAATAATCGGCGCTAAAAAGCTATACATGGAATAATAATCCATTAAAGGATTTAAATCAATACAATGAAGCCAGGTAAATAGAAAAAAAGGCTATAGGGTAGGTGGCTCAAATGTTTCTGGGTTCTGAACAGCTTCTGCGGGATAAACCAAGTTGCAAAGGATCTAAAAAAACAAAAAGCAGAAGCGCATGCCCCATGGTGTATTACCATTTAATACAAATAACAGGTTGAAGAACCCTTAAAAATGCACACTCACACATATGTGTTTCCATCGCATTGTGGATAAACTTATACAGGTAAGAGTTATAACCAACGGAGGAGAGCCTGTTGCAAGTACTGCCATATTCACCTTCACTCACATCAGCCGTGTGAGTGTATTTTATTTCATATTAGTATTTTACTATCCCAACTGGCACCATCAGTGTGCTCTCACTCCCTTTCACCACTCACCCTGGACCTCTGTGCTTTCTTCCTGTCTTCAACGGCACATATGAGAATCAACACCTGATCATGAGAAGCCCCAGGATCAGCACAGAGGACCACCCTAAGTGATTCCACTCACACATGCCCGTGTGAGTACACTATATTATTGTTTACTCTCTATCCTCTCTGACAATCACCCTGGCAAATTTGCTGACTTGAGGCCACTCTGTGCCCCTCTTCTGTTCATGAGCTCATCTCACCAGACCTGCTCCAGCAGATGAGCCCACCTTGTGACCAGAAGGAGAGCCTCCAAAGACAACGCTGAGGGATCTCGCTCACATATGCCCGTGTGAGTACCTATAGCCTCATACTATTACCTTCTACCCCTTACAGTATCGCATATTGTTATCTTGTATATTTTTACACTGTATTTTCCTCTTGCATGCGCTCATCTCAACTCCACCTACACCTGTACCAAGGATCAGGGGACGATCCTACCGCTCGAGCAGCAGCACTATTAGGGCCAGTATCAATTTTGATTATTTGTTCATTTGCCTTTCTCCCATACCCCCCCTCCCCTCCCAGGGGCCTACATCATATTCAGCTATTTTCTGAGGGAGCGCCACTGTTATCCTTTCTCAGTGACACCGTGGCATGGTTTTAATCAATACATGTTGTTTGTGGTGCAATTAATACATTTCATATTTTTGGACGCTAGATTGCTTGTATTGGGATACTTTTTTCTCTTGGTGTGTGTGTGTGTGTGTGTGTGTGTGTGTGTGTGTGTGTGTATATATATATATATATATATATATATATATATAGCCAATGAAAATATACTGTATGCTCATTTGCATGTCTTAGACAGGTCTGCAACCCCGCCTTTCACCATTATCACCAAGCACACAGCACTTCCACTGCAGCAAGGGATTCTGGGAAATGACATGCAAATGAGCACACAATGCCACTTTTTGCTTCAAAAACCATTTTGAACATGGTTCCCTATAGCCTATAGCGGCCCCTACCTGAGTGGGTACCCCAGCTGCAGGATATGCAGTATGGCTAGGCAGGGAGTGCAGTTCAGGAGCCGCGAGGTACAGAAGTACTTAGGGTGTCCAGTGCAAGCGTTCCTTGGCATGTTATCCTTGTGGTGCCCTGTGCCCGCGTCCCCGGGCATCACATCTCCAGGGTGCCCAGTGCCTGCCTCCCCGGGCATCACATCTCCAGGGTGCCCTGTGCCAGCCTCCCTGGTCGTATCCTCCGTGTGCCCTGTGCCAGCCTCCCCAGGCACCACCTTCAGATCCCCCGGGTCCCCACCCTCCCCACCCCCGGGGCCTGCACTAGGAGAGCCCCCATAATTCGCTGTCCCATTCAAGGCCTCACCTTCTCCATCCTCCTCCCCCCTCTCCACGTGTAACTCCTGCCGGCTTCCTGCACTCCCCTCCCGGCCCTCCGTGGTTTTAGCCCCGGCTGCCCCATTACCACACCGCCCGGATTTGGCCTCCACACCCCCGGAGGTATCTGAGGCCTGGTGCCCGGGACACCCTGCGCCCCCCCGGGAGCTGTCACTACGCGAGTCCCCGGTCTCGTCATTGCGCCGGTCCACCCAGAACCAGCACCAGCTGAACAGCTGCAGGACAAGCGAGGAGAGGCCGTAGAAGCCGAGGAGGAGCGCGGCCCAGGCCCCGTCCCCGGACCTGGAGTACTCCACCGCCCCCCACACGTCAGCCCCCAGGTCCAACAGGAAGGTGAAGGTCCCCCCCAGCGAGAAAACCAGGTCCAGGAGCCCGAACCGGGCGGGTAAACAACCCTGCATCCTCCCGAGCACTGGGGAGAGGCCCCGGGGATTACACAAGTCCGGGGGCTCGCCAGCTCCAGTCACTCAGGATGTCCCTCCCATTCCCACTGAGAAAGTGTCTGTCTGTCTCTGTGTGTGTGTCTCAGTGTGTCTGTCTGTCTGCCTCTCAGTGTGTCTGTCTCTCTCTGTCTCAGTGTGTGTGTCTCACAGTGTGTGTGTCTCACAGTGTGTGTGTCTCTCAGTGTGTGTGTCTCTCAGTGTGTCTGTCTCTCAGTGTGTCTGTCTCTCAGTGTGTCTGTCTCACAGTGTGTCTGTCTCTCAGTGTGTCTGTCTGTCTGTCTCAGGCTGGGGCCTTGGTACTGCAGACCGTGCGGAGGCGCCCGCACACTGAGCGGAAAGACTGCATTAAGGCAGTGATCGCGTCCATGCGGCGCGCGTTGCGTGAGATATCAGTTCAAACTGATTTCTTGGCGCGACAGGCCGGTCACCTGGGCGGTTCACCCAATGAGGGCGAACCAGCTCTGTGACGTCACTAGGAATGCCACCAGGAACGCCCCCCACGGCCTGTCCACTATGGCCAGGGAAAGCGGGGCCTGGTAGCACAGACCCCGCTGAGCTGCGTTAAGCAGATGAACTTACCCCCTTCATCTGTAATCAGCGCGGCTTTAGTATCCCCTTCCGCACGCGTCCGGACGCTCAGCAAATTGAAGGAGACAGTCAGATTTAAAATTTCGGAGCAGAGGAGCGGTCACGTGACTGCAACCATCCAATGGGACCGAGGGACTAGCCCCGCCTCCCACCAAGCCTCCGCTCCGCCTCCGTCACGCCTTCGCCCCGCCCTCAAAGCGCGCTCACTGCCTCGCCTGCCAGGACGCAAAAAAGCACCAGCTTGAGCAGGCGAGGCAGAGCAGGAGCGCGGCTCAGCGCGGCCCGAGGCACCATGCCCGAGGCCTTAGGCTACGGCTATAGTCAGCCAGACGGAGCGGAACGGAGGGAGGCGCACACGCGCTGCAATGCTCTTGCTGAAGCCTGAGCTTTTTTTTGGCTTTGCAGGGTGCGCGAATTGGGGGCGGGGCAATGACATTCCGGCGCGGACGTCACTTCCACTACTGTACCTCACATCCCGACCCACCAGCATTTTTTCAAATGCAGCATCTGAAGCACTGTGGTACTTTCCCCCGGTCTGGAAAGTAACTTTAATTTTGTGTGTGTTTGTGTTGTGTGTGTGTGTGTGTGTGTTTGCCACCGACATACAAAAAAAGAAAAATGGCGTCACTTTGAAAATGTAACTTCACTTTGATTGGAGAAGACAGGTCAGGTGATCATGCTATCTCGCAAAAAAATCACTTGGCTCAGTCTCCTTCAATTTCGCGCCTTTGCCAGCTCCGTCTGACGTGCGCGCTGGCGCCATCTATAGACATCCTCAAAGAGGACCATAGATGTGAACGCGCAGCGTGCGCGCGCCTCCCCTCCGTTCCGCTCCGTCTGCTATAGTATAGACGCAGCCTTAGGCTAAGTCCCCGCTGGCGCTGAGCGCGCTCATGCTTGGA
The DNA here is from genome assembly GCF_040206685.1 of Ascaphus truei. NCBI lineage: Eukaryota > Metazoa > Chordata > Amphibia > Anura > Ascaphidae > Ascaphus > Ascaphus truei. The sequence continues at coordinate 30,136,756 of NC_134488.1, forward strand.
GGGCGCTCCAAGCATGAGCGCCGGGTGTCCTGTTGTACACGGGCGCGGGGGAGGGGGCATTGCGGGTAGTTCAGCGAGCGGGTAAGTATAGATTTTTTGTTTACTTACGCGCCGATCGCGGCTGAGCGTGTGTGCACGCACACGAGCACCGCGTAAGCGGGGACTTACATATATCTATATATCTATAGAAACACAGAAAAAACAGGCGCACTCATAGCGTAAAAAGGTATAACAATAAATTTATGGAGTCAAGGATTTAAAAATGCACACTCACAAACATAGCTTAATAAAAAGCAATTTTGAGTATAACTCAGCCAGCCAGACGCAGGAACCCGGTAGCAGATGACTTCAGTGTAGTGTCCGGTGTAGATACACTGCAGCAGCCTCTGTGGAGGTGTACTGTCCAGTTTTACTCTATTTCACTCACTAGCTTGTCTACAGCATTTTATTGCGTTTTTGGAAGTATTACTCTCAGCCGTCCACGCGTTGCATACATGGGAACTTTTTCCAGTCGAATCCTCTGACGTCACTGAGTTCTCGCGGTACCTGGAGCTGAGAACTCACTGTGTGACGCCAGATTGAGAGGAAGGCGGCATCCCTCGTGTTCCCCTGGCTCCGGAGACATCCACAGAGGCTGCTGCAGTGTACCTACACCGGACACTACACTGAAGTCATCTGGTACCGGGTTCCTGCGTCTGGCTGGTTGAGTTATACTCAAAATTACTTTTTATTAAGCTATGTTTGTGAGTGTGTATTTTTAAATCCTTGACTCCATAAATTTATTGTTATACCTTTTTACGCTATGAGTGCGCCTGTTTTTTCTGTGTTTCTATAGATATCTTCAAGGAAGTGGTGTTTCCTTCATTCGGGCTGCAGAGACTCTTTTGGATAGCAATTGGAGCATTTTTTAGGATTTGTATTTTTTATATATATTTTTTTTTTCTGGACTTTTCATCTGTTATTTTTATTTTTATTTCGTGCATTGTGTTCATATATTAATATTTTCCCCCATTTTGTATAGTATAGGTTTTTTTTCATAATTTTTATGTGTTTATTCTTATAGTGGTTTAGGTTGGCGCCATTTTTTCTTTCTGTTTGTATTATCTATATCTATATATGTAAGTCTCCTCCGCAAGCGCCGCCCGCTCAGCTCTAGCGGGAACTTAACCTTAGCCTCCGCGCATGAGAAGTCAGGGTCTTACGACTATTATTAACTTTGTTTCGAAATTTTTTGTTATTTGTACGATTATAATATTGTTATTAATATGTTTCTACTTGTATTCTGGGTATTGTTAAGAATGATGTTTACAATTATATATTTATAATTGTTCTATCATTTCATTAATTTGTATTTCTTTATTACTGTTTTGTTGTATTTATGTTTTACATTTTAATTACCGTATTATGATGGATATGAGTATATTATTAGTTATCGCTGTGTTTGTAATTATTCTATTATAATCATATTTATTTTATATTGTTATTACAATGTTTATGATGTTATCAGAATTATGGTTTCCTAATTGCATAAATATTTATTATGCATATACTGATATGATTATTATATTCTAAGAATAATTTAAATTGGTTTATGTATTGGAATAAAACAAGTAGAAAAGCAGTTTTAAAGTTTGGATTTGTATATTTGTATAAGGTACCTTAGAAACCAAATGTGATGATTTAGTGTACATGTATTTACAAAAAACACAAAACGTAGCACACCGCTCACTTTTTATAATTTTATAATGCTTTTAACAAGTGTCTGAGATTGACACTAATGAGTGCTACCAATGTACAAAATCGCAAAGTAGGACTAACAGAAAGAGCCCGTGATATAGTCACGAGTGCCTTCAAAAGAGTACATTTTTGGTGCACATCACAATAACAATTTTTATTTGATTATTATGTATATACAGTGAAGAATCCAAGTGAATCTAAATCTACAGTGATAATAAAATATTAAAATACACACGCGGTGCTGTCTGCTGTTGACCACTAGTATGTACCTGTGGGGGTGACTATTACAACATCGTGGGATATGTTGATCAACAATTGTAAATGTTATCCTCCTGCTGTATGCAATAAGATTATTATTTCCTCACAATAAATCTGTAGTAGTCACTATTATAATGTTATTAATCAAATTGCCAGTGAGTATAATTGTAATATAGATGTAATTAACACTATCTAGGTCATGGAATCATAAGCAGAGTTGTTTGCATACACCATACTGAAATGTGAAAATACACAGAGCCATCATGGGAGTCCCTCAGCTAATATGCTAACATATAAACGCTGCTTGCTAACAAACAGCACAGCTCCAACATCGCTGTCAACTTGTACTGGGAGTCCCTGTATCTAATGACAGAACATAAACAGTATAGTATTTATAACAATTGACATGCGAACAGTCTAACAGCCAGTGCTGTTATTGTGATGATATTATGCCAAACCACACCAAAGTAGAATCGGCTGTCTCCCAATCATATAGAAGACAAATAGCCACAGGGTGTGGAATCTGGTATTCAATAGTCAATAAACAGTACTAGTTGATGGGAGGAGGATCTGTTAGACTGTTCGCATGTCAATTGTTATAAATACTATACTGTTTATGTTCTGTCATTAGATACAGGGACTCCCAGTACAAGTTGACAGCGATGTTGGAGCTGTGCTGTTTGTTAGCAAGCAGCGTTTATATGTTAGCATATTAGCTGAGGGACTCCCATGATGGCTCTGTGTATTTTCAAATTTCAGTATGGTGTATGCAAACAACTCTGCTTATGATTCCATGACCTAGATAGTGTTAATTACATCTATATTACAATTATACTCACTGGCAATTTGATTAATAACATTATAATAGTGACTACTACAGATTTATTGTGTGGAAATAATAATCTTATTGCATACAGCAGGAGGATAACATTTACAATTGTTGATCAACATATCCCACAATGTTGTAATAGTCACCCCCACAGGTACATACTAGTGGTCAACAGCAGACAGCACCGCGTGTGTATTTTAATATTTTATTATCACTGTAGATTTAGATTCACTTGGATTCTTCACTGTATATACATAATAATCAAATAAAAATTGTTATTGTGATGTGCACCAAAAATGTACTCTTTTGAAGGCACTCGTGACTATATCACGGGCTCTTTCTGTTAGTCCTACTACATGTATTTACAATTGCATATATGTGTTTCTAAGATAAAGTATACCACATTTTTAGGGTCGGACTCTATAAGCAAATTTTACATTAGGAAAAGTTATAGTTAGCAGGTATATGAAGCAATAGGAGGAGTTATAGGGAGAGGTTATATGGAGAGAGGAGTTATAGGAAGAGTTACAGGGAACAATAGGTGGAGTTATAGGGGGCGGTAGGAGGAGTTATAGGGAGCAATCAGAGTTATGGGGAGCAGATAGGGAGCAATGGGAGAAGTTAGGGAGCAGTGATATGGAGGTGATCCTAAATACAGAACCAAACAGGGATTGAATGGGGGCTTCAGCTAGAAAGTGGACAGACCAAATATTCCTCATCTGCTGGTAATGTCTATAGCACTCAGAAGAAAACCAAATATACACAGAGCAGAAGAGACATCAAGGTAATTTGAAGGATTGGCCTACAAGAGGAATTCTCAGTCCTTAGACACTCATCATACTTCGTGAAGTCCACTTCACGGATGGCACATACATGATCAGCTCTGCAGGTCCCCTTACAGGCCTCTAAGTCATAGCTGACTGAGTTGTAGTCATAATATTTCTGTAGATAGTAGGTGTTGGTGGATATTTTCTGTAGGACGCTGTGCATGGACTGTGCCGATCCATCAGTAACCTGGAATGCTTCTGTTAGACGATACTCCTTCTCCCATCTTGGTGACACTTTGTTGGCATGGGTGAGGTTAAGGTAATATGTGACCATGTCCTGCAAACAGGATAATGAAGGGATTTTATATGTACAAGGCGGTTAGGTTGTAGAGCATACATTTAAATTCATATCTGTCACTAACTGTACCCTGAACTTCCAATCACAGAAGAAAGAGAACTTGGAGGAGCTGTTTTATCTAATAGTTTAACTGTTGTTGTATTTTTAGGTCCATACGGAAAACAGACCCAGAACTATAGATGAAGTCCATATGGAAACCACATAGAGGATGAGTACCATATAATGGAATGAGACCTAGGTCTACAAGTCTACATGGAAACCAGATCTTGGACTCTAGATCAATGCTTTGCTGAATACATGATTCTAGATCCATGTGAAGACAAGATATAAGACTAGATCCATGTGCTGACCAGACACAGTGTACTAGATCAGCAATTCCCAACAGGGTTTGCGAGGTGTCTCCAAGGGGTTGGCAAACAAAATCTGGCATGGCAGATCACAGGCAGTATATTGGGTTCCTGAGCCTGTGTGGGGACTGCGCACTAAGGCCCCAAACTGCACCATAGTAGCACAATGTTTTAAATCTACAGCAGCAAGGCATTGTAGGGCGTGACTTTGGAAGCTCTCGCAATAATTGACAGCTGTAACACCCATGCTGTCTACACCCACTGAAGGGCAGTTTGTGGCCTTATTCAGAGTGTATTCCCCCCACGGGTTCAGGACACAATACTGCCTCGGATTGGTCAAACAAGTTTGTGATCAGTAGTTAGATGAATAGGCAATAAGATTTATTAATTAGGGGTTCACGGAACAAATATATTTTAGCAGGGGGTGCACAATGTAAAAAGGTTGGGAGCCACTGCTCTAGATCCACATGAAGATTGGACACACAGGTCTAGATCCCAGTGGAAAGCAGGCATATGACTCTACATTCATGTTGAGAACAGGCACAGGCTCTAGATCCACATGGAGACCAGGCACAGGTTATCAGTATGTACGGGAGACTCAGGACTAGAGGTGGGATGAGGCAGACACAGCATTAAATCCATATGGAATCCAGAACAAAGATTCCTACTCCGATGTAAAACAAGATACCAGATGCCACTTACTAAAACCTGAAGACTTCCTCTGTCATAGTCAAAGACTCTGATTCCAGGGTTGTTTGCTCCGTTGTCCACCCCGGGCAGTGTGGTCTTCCATGGAGTTACCCCAGGGGCAATAAACATGCTGCTAATGGGGGTACCTGGGTGGAGAAAGAAATGGGCAAGGAGGAGAGATGGTGAAGTATCAGTGCTTTGATTTCGTGATCCATTCCTTTGCGGTCTAGTGCAATAAGGTACTTGTGAGGTTATCGGTAATAAGCAGGTATCATCAACTTTGAGGTGGCCATATTTCCCATGCTAAGGAATGCAATTAGATTTTAAATCCCCAAGACTGAGTCACCCCACGTTTAATTGGAAGATGGTGTTGGGACACTATGTCTGACCCTATGGTCATATTTCTATTTTTCTTTTGTGTCTCAAACTGGCACAAAAAAAATTAAATGTCTTGGAGATTGGGGGGGGGGGGGGACAGCACAAAACACCTTTGGGAGCCCCCTTAGTTCAGGTAAGTAAAAAATATATATAACAATTTGGGGAGAGGATTGCTGTTTTAGATGTCACAGTCATTAGGTCACTTTGCTTCTGCAGTAACTGTAATTGACCCTTTAATCCATTCAACATGACACTGTTATTAGGTCACTCTAGGTCTGACCCCATTAGGTTATCTTCAGCATGACCGTTACCTGTGTCGCTGTAGAACATTCGGAAGCTGTCCGTGTGATGATGTCCAAAGAATTGTCCCTGAATCACCTTGTGGTGCTTTTGTATGATCTTCATGTAGCGTTTGTTGAAGTTCTCTCTGAACCACGGCTTCTCTCGTTTCTTTTCAAAGAACCCCGGGGGTACATGACCCACTATATACACCTGCAAAAGCCCCAATCAACATGCAGCTGAAAAACAGCGGCACTGTGCACTAACGCAAAGTTCCTTTTCCTAACAATGATGTTTTTCAACAAGGTTTTTACCCCAAACTTACAAAATGCACAAGGGAAAATAATGTCCGACAATCTGATTATTTAGTGTCAGAAACCAGGCAGATGTAATAAATATGATATATATATATATATATATATATATATATATATATATATATATATATATATATATATTTGAGGCTCCCAGGATACTGGACAGCTTCTACCTTATTTAGGTTAGAATGAACAGACAAAAAACAGAGGTGCCCAATGCTACATCAAATTGCCAAAACATATATGGCAATAAGTATAAAGTTTAAATACTTCAATAATAATAGTAATTACTTGGTTATTTAGTTAAACCCTTTGGCCAAAGCGTCGTAAGCCTGCATACCAAACGTCAAGGTATAACCAAAAAAAAAATGAATGACACAGAATAAATATGCTCCATCCCACATTTTCACTGAAACTGAGGGATGAGAAATCCAGGCCAGAGTGGCTGCTGCTCTGGTTTCTGTCACCTACCTGAAGTGGAAAAGCAGGTATTCAAAGCTTCTTTCTCTCTCGTCTGAGAAAACCTTATGATTAGTTATTACTCAGTTGAGTAGGGATTTTGTTCCAGTCCAGTTCCAGTGCCTGGCACTGAATAAAGCAGGCCTAAGCCTGAAGCCTGGTAGAGTCACCATTGTGGCACACATACATACATACATATATATATATACATATATATATATATCTCAAACACACAAAGAAAAATACCGTTAATCAACACCGTTATATAGCCAAGATCTGAAACCAGACTGTCCATGAAAATATAACCAGAACTGGCGGTATTAATAATATTATAAACACACCAAGAAACCCAGATAGAAGCACTCAGATATATCAGAAAAAATAAACAGACGTTATAAAGAGTACAAAATAATTTTAATTAAACATATCTACATAAAAAAACAAAACAAACAATTAAAAAAATACATGAAACCAGAACCCAAACTCGTCCCACTCCTCCACAAATCAGAAGGACTAGAAGTACAGATACAATGAAAACTAGTAGTAACCAAGCACACTATAATGTGGAGAGTATTGGGGACGAAGTACCTAATGCAATCACGACTGGCCGGTCATAGACGTTGCATACTAATAACAGTGACCTGAGAAACAATAACGAGTATCACTACTAGAAAATACCACCAAATGGGCAGATAATGCCTTAATATCTAATTGTACGTTAGAACAAAATACTCATGGCAAACGGATGATAGCAGATATACTGAAAGCACAACCTGATGGGTTACGCGTGGTATATACATAACATCATTCAACAGAATATATGCAGTAAGCACGAAGTCATGGTACCAGATATAAACATGGCGAGAATAACCAGGTGAGGACAATTAAAATAAAAAGTCCTATGAATAACCAGCGAAATCTAATACAAAAAATACTATACTCAGCTGAGTGATAAGATGGAAAGTCCAGAGGGCTGGAGGGTGATTCCAAGCGAAATCAGCACATTGAACAGTGGTAAGTTCATAGGAAGAAGTCCGGTGGGACGAAACACACCGAGTGGACCTACCTTGAACTCTTTCCTCACTATGGACTCTATTATTCATATGAACTTGCCACTGTTCAATCTGCTGATTTAGCTTGGAATCATCTTCATATATATGTATATATGGCTCCTTTCGTTTTATATATATATATATATATATATATATCAACTGTAAATATTACTGTATGTTCATTTGCATGTCTTAGACAGGTCTGCAACCCTGTCTTTCCCCATTATATATATATATATATATATATATATATATATATATATATATATATATATATATATATATATATATATATATATATATATATATATATATATATATATATATATATATATATATATATATATATATATACACACACAAACAGTTAGGTCCGGAAATAATTGGACACTGATAGAAGTTTTGTTATTTCGGCTGTGTACCAAAATAAATCAAAGTTACAGTTAAATAATGAATATGGGTTTAAAGTGCAGTATATCAGCTTTAATTTGAGGGTATTCACATCCAAATTGGAGAAAGGGTTTAGGAATTACATATCTTTAATATGTAGCCCCCTCTTTTTCAATGGACCAAAAGTAATTGGACAATTGACTCAAAAGCTGTTTCATGGACAGGTGTGGGCTATTCCTTCATTATTTCATCATCAATAAAGCAGGTAAAAGGTCTGGAGTTGATTCCAGGTGTGGCATTCGCATTTGGAAGTTGTTGCTGTGAACCCACAACATGCGGTCAAAGGAGCTCTCAATGCAAGTGAAACAGGGCATCTTTAGGTTGCAAAAAAATAAATAAAAAAACCCATCTTAGAGATAGCAGGAACATTAGGAGTGGCCAAATCAACTGTTTGGTACATTCTGAGAAAAAAAGAACGCAGTGGTGAGCTCTGCAACACAAAAAGGCCTGGACGACCACGGAAGACAACAGTGGTGGATGATCGTAGAATTCTCTCCATGGTTAAGAAAAACCCCTTCACAACATCCAGCCAAGTGAAGAACACTCTCCAGGAGGTAGGCATATCATTATCCAAGTCTACCATATAGAGAAGACTTCACCAGAGCAAATACAGAGGGTTCACTACAAGGTGCAAACCATTCATAAGCCTTAAGAATAGAAAGGCCAGATTAGACTTTGCCAAACAATATCTAAAAAAGCCAGCCCAGTTCTGGAACAGCATTCTTTGGACAGATGAAACTAAGGTCAACCTGTACCAGAATGATGGGAAGAAAAAAGTATGGAGAAGGCTTGGAACGGCTCATGATCCAAAGCATACCACATCATCTGTAAAACACGGTGGAGGCAGTGTGATGGCATGGGCATGCATGGCTTACAATGGCACTGGGTCACTAGTGTTTATTGATGATGTGACAGAAGACAGAAGCAGCCAGATGAATTCGGAAGTGTATAGGGATATATTGTCTGCTCAGATTTATTTTGAACTGCTGAGTGCCGTTGCCTCTTTACCATTTCATTACTGGTACTGTATGCTGCTTATTTCTATGGTTCTAGCACCAGCCACTACTGTTTTGATTACAGGAGTGCAGTATATATATATATATATATATATATATATATATATATATATATCAAATGAAAATATTACTGTGTGCTCATATGCATATCTTAGACAGGTCTGCAATCCTGCCTTTCACCATTATCACCCAGCACACAGCACTTCCACTGCAGCAAGGGATTCTGAGAAATAACAAATTATATATATAAATTAAGAAAGGAGCCAGTCATACTGCTGTAGGTAGATGGTGATTAGATAGAGGGGGAGGGGGGGGGAGGGAGACATTGTTTATTACGCATTTTCTAAGTATGAAAGTTTAAAAAAAAAAAAGTAGAACAGGAAGTCACCAAGTTCTCACTGATGACATCATTTATGGGCACACAGATACCCAACAAGCTCGGAGAAACCCCTACCATTACCACATAATATATATATGTATATAAGTGTCAAAAGGAGTGCTAGTGGGCGTGGCTAAATGTATACAACAAAAAAACTGTGCACTGTGTATTTTTGTCACATTGAAAGTAGCTTTGGACATCATTTATGGGCCAGGAAGTTACAGGTGTCAGACATAAATGTTACATAGTAGATGAGGTTGCAAAAAGGATTATGTCCATCAAGTTCAACCTATGCTAAATTTAGACGACAGATACTTTTGTCACAGGACTTTCCGTTCTCCTCAGATGACAGGAAGATACAATGTAACTAAATGATCCAACAGCAGAGATACTTCTACCACCACGGACACATCCCTGAAGTAACCTAGTGTTACGAAACGCGTTGGATAAGAGGTGTCTATGCTCTTCTCCCCCCATCCTTTGTGATTCTGGACATTGTTTGGACACTGTTAATTAGTCATTTGCCTGGCGAAATATCTCTCCCCGCTGCCTTACAACTTTGGATTGACACGCACGCTGTGCGTTCCATGAGAAGCATTGCGGAAGCGGAGGTGCGACCAGTGACGTCATCGCCGAGCGCCCAACGAGGAGTGGCGGCAAATGCTGCAGTGTTCCATGGATGCTGAATCCTACGGCGTCTTTACTTACCTGTGAGCTGTATGCTGTGGGGCTCTCTCTACAAGGGACTCATCCACCTACCATCCCCCAACAGAGGACGCTGGAAGAGACTGATGAGACGTCTGCTGACCCAGTGAATGCTGAGATCCATCTGAGGGTGTCGCACAGCGTTATCTCCTGGTGTGTGTTTGGGGTGTCGAGCCACCCCCAAGAAAGGCTGCAGACCCACGATTAGTGCAAGACCCACATCTAAGAGGACGCTGGAAGAGACTGATGAGACGTCTGCTGACCCAGTGAATGCTGAGATCCATCTGAGGGTGTCGCACAGCGTTATCTCCTGGTGTGGTAAACCTATATACCAACTGCTTGTTTATTCCCTACTTGATGTACGCAGAACTATTTATTTTTTAACCATAAAGTCACATTTTATACTTTAATACACTATGTGCGTTGTGCGCCTTGTTCTTTTGTTTTTTGTCTAGTGTTTGGGGTGTCGAGCCACCCCCAAGAAAGGCTGCAGACCCACGATTAGTGCAAGACCCACATCTAAGGTCCACAATATTGTTTGTTTAATCACGGTGCACTGTTCACTTGATATTTGTTGTTCACTAGTTATTAGCTGCGCACTATCACCTTTTTTTTTCCAGAGCCATAGAGAGGAGGTGACAGCTGGACAGCAGAGACACGCAGAATACTGAACATGGCTGCACACGGGGGGGGGGGGCACCAGGAAATCAATTACTTGGGAGGATTTACTACTTATTGATATTTTGCAATTTCTTGATATATTAGACACACGTTTATCAACCTTAATTAATAGATAATTGGTTCATTGTAATCCTAAAAGGGAGTTTAACTTAAAATCCAATTAGCACACTAATGACCAGGCAGGTACCTTGTGTCCTAGTCGGGAAGCGTCCGATAGCTGCTCTTCCAGCCACTCCAGCTGACCTCCTGGATCGTCCATATTCGCTGTGAGACTATTGGCGTCATAATACAGGTTGGTGTTGAGAACGATCACACGCCCCCCAGGTTCCGCGTTCACTAACGCCTCGCTGTAAAACGCGCCTGCCGGGGAGCAAACATACCCGGAATGCTAAAGAACAGAAGTCATATGTGGGATAATCCCTCTTAAATAGTCTAATTCCCAATTTCCATCCTGCAAAATCACTGTGGTCAGATTTGCTGTAGAGGGGGTTGGGGGGATTAGTTTGTGAGGCTTGGACATGAAAAACTAATCATCTTAAGGTCAAAGTCAATTATAAAACGGCCTGTACAAGTGGTAGAGAATTCATTGTACTGCACTTCAATTCACTTTCATCAGAGTGTAGGCGGCCATTTTTTTTAGGCCAATATTATTATATCCCCGGAATATAATCCTGTTGAAAAAAAAGTGTACCTTTCTGAAAACTAGGTATAGATTCCTTTTCCAACCACTGACTCCAATATTCCGAGATCCTGTTGTAAATAGAGTTATTTCCAGGTGGCAACTGGTTTTTGGGATGAAAATCGTGATTTCCTAACGCGCAATAAACTTTGGCATCTATGGAAATGACAGAATGTATTAGTTAATTAAAGTCCGTCAACACCCCGATTTAGGGCTGTTCTATAGAGTGTGTGGCCGTGCGCGCATGTGCCTGTGCGAACGTGCGTGCACGTGCCGCACGCTTATTGTGTGTATGCTGAGCTGTGAGCTGCGAGAAGGTACTGTGTGTGTGTGTGTGTGTGTGTGTGTGTGTGTGTGTGTGTGTGTGTGAACACTTTGGTAAAAATAAATATTTATTAACATTGTGCAGACACACACATACATACATACATACATACATACATACATACATACATACATACACATGCATACATACACACACATACACACATACATACACATGCATACATACACACATACATACATACATACACACACATGCATACATACACACATGCATACATACACATGCATACATACACACATACATACATACACATACATACACACATACATACACACACATACACACATATACATACATACATACACATACATACACACATACATACATACATACACATGCATACATACACACACACATACACACATACATACACACATACATACATACACACATACATGCATACATACACATGCATACATACATACATACACACATACATACATACATATGAAAACAAAAGAAGAAATATAATGCTCACTAAATCAAATAATGTGATAGTAGTATGATGGTGCCTGAGCCGTCAAGGTTGACGGTGGGTGCAACTAATGAGCTGAAATGGACTAGAGTTAACTACAGCTGGAAAGTGAAGACATATTTATTGCCACCACTTAGCAACTAGAAGCTCATTTAGAAGTGCACTCCTAGGCATTAAAACTTAACATTTAATTGGTGAATAGAATAAAATAAGTTCTTAACATAAAGTGATAATATTAACTACATATAATGTACTGTGGCGGGAGGGAGTGAGGAGATGATAGATGGCCAAAGTATATAGTAAGGTATGCTAGTGCCTAATAGTGCATAGCAAAAGCAGTGATACCAAATTGGCCTTAATTGGGGAGTGGGTTACTCAGCTGAGAAAGCTCAAAAGTGCTTGCCCTGTGTATGTGTATTGTGCGTCATGTGGCGTAGCGTACCGAGCACCCAACCTGTATTGATAAATAGCCCAAGTCAGTGTGCAGCTACTAAATAAAATATTTAAGCTAATAGATATAATCACTGTATGTGCAACTCAATGACAGGTTGGTGGTACGTGGATTGATTCTGCGCCCAATGACGTTTAACAATCACTCTACACAGATGGTATACCAGGTAAGCTATTAGTAATAAAAAACCCAGGATAAACTGATACTAAACACTCTGCTAATTATTAAAGCAGTAATTAAATTATTACTGTGGTTATTGAACAAGCCGTCAAAATATAATCAATACTGTGAGTACTTGTACTCAGCAAAATTCCTGTACACATAACCTTCTACCAATTCATAGGACAATTCATACATGAATAGGTGTCTGTGTGCAGCAGATGCTGGCAGGCTAGCAGTGATGATGTTAAATATCTGGTAAATCGCAACAATTGGCAATTACAGTAGATGTCTGTTAGCTACAAGGCAAAAATGACACAGTGAATCACAGTACAGAGACAGGCTACAGCAAAAAACCACTGAACGAATAGAGCCTGTTTAAACCTGGATGCGATCGCATTTAAAATGAGCAACAGCAGAGAACACAGACACAAAGTAACAATACTACCAGTCTCTCTCAGATCCCTCGCGCTGACGTCACCACGCCAAAACGCCCTACGCGTTTCTCTCCTTGACGGAGATTCTTCAGGGGCGAGTGATAACCAGCTGATTACGGAAGCGTGTTATATAGCGTCATAGGTTGCCATAGCAACCCGCGGGCCAATGGAAGGCTTGCGCAACGCTTATACCGATCAGTAGGGAACTGTATGTTAGAACAGCGGTTAATAAAGAAGTACACACTAATTTCAAACAATACAATAAGGTCTAATGAGGGTTTAAAAGAGTCACCAGCATATGGGGCAAAGGCTCATGCATGTGGGCGTCTATGAGGCTTGTGAACCCATGCCGAAATGGCAGATACTAAGTAGCCGTTCTGTAATATGTGGCAAAGCTTAGTCATAGCAGGCTGGAGGTATTCAAACACGTACTAGATGAAATGCATATTAAACTGTACTTAGTCCATAATCAGAAGTATACCTGCTTGCTTGCCAGTAAAGTAGGGAGTATGTACAATAAATAACATGTATATAGTTGTTATTTACATGAAACATTTTATGGATAAATAAACATGATGTCAACTCCACTGATGATCAGATAAATGGAGTATATGTAAAACCCTCGTTTAACCCTTGAGGGTACAATGTTTTTAATTTGTATATCCATTCAGCCTCACGTTTTAATAATCTGTTATTTATATCGCCACCACGTATATTGTTTTTAAGGTGGTCAATGCCTGTAAATGATAGGCACTTAATATCTCCCTGATGAATATTATTTACATGGCGTGCAACTGGTGTTTCTAATTTATTGTGGACAGAGTTTATATGTTCGAGTACTCGTTTTTTAAACTCCCTGATAGTTTTGCCAACATATCTAAGGCCACACTCACAACTGATCAAATATATTACATTGATGGTTTTACAACTTATATAGTGTCTAATATCAAATGTTGCTGATTTATCATGAGCCAAGAAGAACTTAGCAGGGTTGATGTATTGACATGCTTTGCAGTTCTGGCACTTGTGAATGCCCTTTGGTGGAGGTGTTAACCAAGTCGATGATATAGGGCGTTTAAAATGACTATGCACAAGGCCATCCTGCAAATTAGCAGATCTCTTGCTAGTGATACTTGGAGTACCTTTTAGAATTTTAACAAGGTCCTCATCAGATCTTAAGATGTACCAATGTTTCATGAAAATCTTCTTGATCTCATGCCACCTGTAACCTTGACGGCTCAGGCACCATCATACTACTATCACATTATTTGATTTAGTGAGCATTATATTTCTTCTTTTGTTTTCATTCAGTGTTTACTACAGGGGAACGTAAGAATCCTCTTCTTTATATTGCTCCTACCTCTATTAAGAGATTATTAGTCAAAATTACCTAAACATGACAGGTTTTCTGTCCACCAGCTGGGATACCAGCTCATGGCATGATGAGGCAAAAAAAGTCTTCTCTGTGGAATATACGTACACTCCCTATAACAACACTGATAACATCACTGATTTTTTCAGAATCCTTAATCGCTTATTTAAATCTCAGGCTCAGACTTGGTGGGAGGTCTCTAGTTTGCAGAATTATGATACACAAGATATGATCCCGCGGGGCTTACGGATAGGCCTCTCTCCAGCGTATCACATAACCACTGTTGAGTTCACCCAGCAATGGGAAAAAATATTAACAACCTGTTCCCAGCCTTTGATCAAATTATTGGTTGAAACTCAACAGACTAGGTAATTAAATATACAAAAAGAATTGGATATTCAATTACGCAAACTAGATGACTTTAGATCCCACAAAGATTTTGATGATATGGAATCTAAACTCCAAAGAGAGGTTGATAAGTTTAGAAATGAAATAAAAGAAAGGAAACACAGAAAATTTCAGAGGGATGCCTTAGATTACAGTTTACATCAGGTGTACAGTTACAAAAAATCCCAGAAGAGAAGACAGACCACGATTAATTACTCTTCCTCAGAGGCTGAGAATTCTGAGTCTGAAACAGCTAGCGGTTCTGAAACTAGAACATCTGCCCCATCTCCCTCTACAAGTGGGATCTCTCCAACTGATACCAATACTATTGCTTTTTTGGAATACCCCCTCGTAAGAGACCAACAAGATGAGGGGGCAATAACAAAAAAACAAAAGGACAAGGAAAAAGCAGGCAGAGGCCAACGCAGAAAATAAATTCTACAGCAGTAGAAGATGGGAAATTGAAGATTTTTAATCTCTCAAAAATCAATCTAACTAGTGATCACATCTCACTATTAGAGAAGGGATTATCCTTTTCCCCCACCAAAGACTTCAATCTCTTTGAGTGGGTGAAGGACTTAAATTTGTTTTCCCGTAAACTACTTCTGCATAAGTTTCACGCTAAAAAATCTAGACGTGAAGTAGATACTATTGGTCTCGCTGCATCTGATCAGACAAATGTCCAGAATCTTATGTCACTACTGGATGATAACGAAAGTCCGCCTGACAAAAGAGAAGGTCCGTTCTCTAGTTGTAAACCGAAAAGCAAATTTACCCCCTTTATGTCATTATGTCCCCAGGTTGAGGTTTTTACCAACCTAGTCACCCGGGACTTAGAGAAAATAAAAACTAAAAAACACATGCGATATAACATCACACAAAAAGAAAATGTGGCATTCAGGGAATTAATGACCCATCAAGAAATCACAATCAAGCCTTCAGATAAGGGTGGTAATGTTGTTGTTATGGACACTGACTTTTATGTTAAGGAATGCCAACGCATCCTGAAAGACAAAACAACATATAAGATATTGGACCATAATCCAACTATAAAGTTCTTAAAAGATCTCCAATCTATCTTGAACAATGCCCTTACCAACAACATTATTGACAAAAATGAGCATGATTATTTGTTACCCAAGACACCTACAGTGGCAACATTTTATACATTGCCTAAGATTCATAAAGATCAAAAAAGACCGCCAGGTAGGCCTATTGTCTCTGGCAACAACAATCTCACTGAACACTGTAGTGTCTACTTGGATCAAATCATGCGTCCTTTCGTAACCAACTTGCCATCCCACATTAAGGACACGAAAGACACCTTACGAAGACTAGATGGAATAAACTGTGATAGTCAAACCCTGTTTGCCACACTGGATGTGGAATCTCTTTATTCTAGCATCATCCATTCTAATGGTGTTAAAGCATGCAGCTATTTCCTCTCTACAAGGGGTTCTGGTTACACTGAACACAATAAATTTATGATAGACCTTTTGCAATTTGTCCTATGTCACAACTTCTTTCTATTTGATGGAACACTCTACCACCAGACCCAGGGAACAGCGATGGGCACCTCCTGTGCACCAACATATGCCAATCTGTACCTGGGCTGGTGGGAAGATCAACATGTGTTCAGTGACAGATTTGCACAATATACACAATACATTGACTTGTGGATTCGTTTCATAGACGACATACTATTGATCTGGCACGGTCCAGTTACTATATTGGTTGAATTTGTGTCTCTATTGAATGTTAATGATTTGAACCTAAAATTGACCTTTGAGTACAATGCAACTGAGATAACATTTTTGGACCTGAAAATAAGCAAGGACCCAGATGGCAATGTACAAACCACAATCTTTAGAAAAAAGACGGCCACAAACAGTCTTTTGGCGGCTACTAGCCACCACCCTCCATCTCTAGTCAAAAGTATCCCCATTGGGCAATACCTGCGATTACGCCGCAATTGCTCTACCTTGAGAGAATTTCACATACAGGCTCAGGAGCTGAAAGAGCGGTTCTTAGATAGGGGATACTCAATGTCTACACTGAAAAACGCATATCATCGCGCCAGAGACAGAGCACAATTACTGGGTCCAAACATGAAACCACCTAATACACAGGTTCGTTGCATTGGAACCTATAATTACAGGTGGCATGAGATCAAGAAGATTTTCATGAAACATTGGTACATCTTAAGATCTGATGAGGACCTTGTTAAAATTCTAAAAGGTACTCCAAGTATCACTAGCAGGAGATCTGCTAATTTGCAGGATGGCCTTGTGCATAGTCATTTTAAACGCCCTATATCATCGACTTGGTTAACACCTCCACCAAAGGGCATGCACAAGTGCCAGAACTGCAAAGCATGTCAATACATCAACCCTGCTAAGTTCTTCTTGGCTCATGATAAATCAGCAACATTTGATATTAGACACTATATAAGTTGTAAAACCATCAATGTAATATATTTGATCAGTTGTGAGTGTGGCCTTAGATATGTTGGCAAAACTATCAGGGAGTTTAAAAAACGAGTACTCGAACATATAAACTCTGTCCACAATAAATTAGAAACACCAGTTGCACGCCATGTAAATAATATTCATCAGGGAGATATTAAGTGCCTATCATTTACAGGCATTGACCACCTTAAAAACAATATACGTGGTGGCGATATAAATAACAGATTATTAAAACGTGAGGCTGAATGGATATACAAATTAAAAACATTGTACCCTCAAGGGTTAAACGAGGGTTTTACATATACTCCATTTATCTGATCATCAGTGGAGTTGACATCATGTTTATTTATCCATAAAATGTTTCATGTAAATAACAACTATATACATGTTATTTATTGTACATACTCCCTACTTTACTGGCAAGCAAGCAGGTATACTTCTGATTATGGACTAAGTACAGTTTAATATGCATTTCATCTAGTACGTGTTTGAATACCTCCAGCCTGCTATGACTAAGCTTTGCCACATATTACAGAACGGCTACTTAGTATCTGCCATTTCGGCATGGGTTCACAAGCCTCATAGACGCCCACATGCATGAGCCTTTGCACCATATGCTGGTGACTCTTTTAAACCCTCATTAGACCTTATTGTATTGTTTGAAATTAGTGTGTACCTCTTTATTAACCGCTGTTCTAACATACAGTTCCCTACTGATTGGTATAAGCGTTGCGCAAGCCTTCCATTGGCCCGCGGGTTGCTATGGCAACCTATGACGCTATATAACACGCTTCCGTAATCAGCTGGTTATCACTCGCCCCTGAAGAATCTCCGTCAAGGAGGGAAACGCGTAGGGCGTTTTGGCGTGGTGACGTCAGCGCGAGGGATCTGAGAGAGACTGGTAGTATTGTTACTTTGTGTCTGTGTTCTCTGCTGTTGCTCATTTTAAATGCGATCGCATCCAGGTTTAAACAGGCTCTATTCGTTCAGTGTTTTTTGCTGTAGCCTGTCTCTGTACTGTGATTCACTGTGTCATTTTTGCCTTGTAGCTAACAGACATCTACTGTAATTGCCAATTGTTGCGATTTACCAGATATTTAACATCATCACTGCTAGCCTGCCAGCATCTGCTGCACACAGACACCTATTCATGTATGAATTGTCCTATGAATTGGTAGAAGGTTATGTGTACAGGGATTTTGCTGAGTACAAGTACTCACAGTATTGATTATATTTTGACGGCTTGTTCAATAACCACAGTAATAATTTAATTACTGCTTTAATAATTAGCAGAGTGTTTAGTATCAGTTTATCCTGGTTTTTTTATTACTAATAGCTTACCTGGTATACCATCTGTGTAGAGTGATTGTTAAACGTCATTGGGCGCAGAATCAATCCACGTACCACCAACCTGTCATTGAGTTGCACATACAGTGATTATATCTATTAGCTTAAATATTTTATTTAGTAGCAGCACACTGACTTGGGCTATTTATCAATACAGGTTGGGTGCTCGATACGCTACGCCACATGACGCACAATACACATACACAGGGCAAGCACTTTTGAGCTTTCTCAGCTGAGTAACCCACTCCCCAATTAAGGCCAATTTGGTATCACTGCTTTTGCTATGCACTATTAGGCACTAGCATACCTTACTATATACCCTGGCCATCTATCATCTCCTCACTCCCTCCCGCCACAGTACATTATATGTAGTTAATATTATCACTTTATGTTAAGAACTTATTTTATTCTATTCACCAATTAAATGTTAAGTTTTAATGCCTAGGAGTGCACTTCTAAATGAGCTTCTAGTTGCTAAGTGGTGGCAATAAATATGTCTTCACTTTCCAGCTGTAGTTAACTCTACATACATACATACACACATACATACATACATACACATGCATACATACACACATACATACATTTCAGTGCCGGTAGCAGCGCGAGAAGATTCTTTTCCCCGTCTTCCCCGCTGTCGGCCGGATGCACGCTCAATGCCGTGCGCGCACGCGGCCCTTGTATAGAAGGGCAGGCTAACCTCAGCCAATTATAAGTTCCGCGTGTGCGCACGGCGTAGCACGCGCTTCCGCTATATAACAGCCCTAACAAACCAAATGGTTTCCAAAACATTCCAAATGGTTCCATGGCCGATTATACATTTGTGTGTTTAATAGATCAAGAACGTTTTAAATATAAATAAAATAACCCCGCTAAATCATCCCAAGTAATGGACGTCATGGTTTCCCTCTGTGTGCTGCCGTGTTCTGCGTCTCTCAGCTGTGCGACTGTCACCGCCTGTGATGTCATCTATGGCTCTGCCTGTGACAGGGACCCTTTGGTGACAGCAGGATGGGGTTTTGAAAAGAGGGTGATTTTAATATGACGTTTCCATTTCAGACAGAGTTTCTTTAGCAGGGAGGTATCCCCAGTGTTAGAAGTCCCTCTGCTGGTCGATCATTTAGTTACATTGTATCTCCCTGTTATATAGGAAGCGTTAAAGTTTGTGTACATTACATTACAAGTCCAGAGCAGCTGGAACATCCTGTACCACCATGTGATGCCCCGACGAAGGACCCCGAGAGGATGGAAAGCTTGTAACATGTCAACTACTTGTTGGTCCAATAAAAGGTATCATACCCCCTACTCCCCCTCCCTCCTTTGTTATTATATGGACCACAAGTGACATCATTGGTAGCAACATGGCGACTTCCTATCATAACTTTAATATAGTTTAATTAAGGGGAATAAAAAGGGCTAAAAAAATAAAAAATGTTTTTGATTTAAGAACGAGAAAAGTACTTAGATTTTTTAGGGTGTAACCTGCCCTTAAAGATTCCAGACACCAGGCCTATTATTATTATTATTATTATTTTTTAAGAACTTACCAATATATTTGTTTTAGCAATAATACGAGGTTTAGAAAGAGGTTATATGGAGTGATAGGAGGAGTTATATGGAGAGATAGGAGGAGTTAAAGGAAGCGGTTATACGGAGAGATAAGAGGAGTTATAAGGAGAGGTTATATGGAGATAGGGGTTATAAGGAGAGGTTATATGGAGAGATAGGAGGAGTTATAGGGAGCGGTTATATGGAGAGGTAGGAGGAGTTATAGGGAGCGGTTATATGGAGAGATAGGAGGAGTTATAGGGAGCGGTTATATGGAGAGATAGGAGGAGTTATAGGGAGCGGTTATATGGAGAGATAGGAGGAGTTATAGGGAGCGGTTATATGGAGAGATAGGAGGAGTTATAGGGAGCGGTTATATGGAGAGATAGGAGGAGTTATAGGGAGCGGTTATATGGAGAGATAGGAGGAGTTATAGGGAGCGGTTATATGGAGAGATAGGAGGAGTTATAGGGAGAGGTTATATGGAGAGATAGGAGGAGTTATAGGGAGAGATTATATGGAGAGATAGGAGGAGTTATAGGGAGCGGTTATATGGAGAGATAGGAGGAGTTATAGGGAGCGGTTATATGGAGAGATAGGAGGAGTTATAGGGAGCGGTTATATGGAGAGATAGGAGGAGTTATAGGGAGCGGTTATATGGAGAGATAGGAGGAGTTATAGGGAGCGGTTATATGGAGAGATAGGAGGAGTTATAGGGAGCGGTTATATGGAGAGATAGGAGGAGTTATAGGGAGCGGTTATATGGAGAGATAGGAGGAGTTAGAGGGACGTTATATGGAGAGATAGGAGGCGTATGGTGGAGGTTATATGGAGAGATAGGAGGAGTTATATGGAGCGACAGGAGGAGTAATAGGGCAGTGAGAATCATTCTGTTACGCCTTACTTGGGAACACCTGTCGGATAAGGTTAGTCAGCCACTCCACGATCCTCAGCACAGCCTCCTCACCAAGCTTCTCATTGGGGACATGTGGGGTATCGTCCCTAAAAGTAATCACAACCAGGAACAAACAGTTAAAAGCAGTAATTGAAATGTGCGGCATGAGCAATCCAAAGTACCACCACTTTTTATTTACACACTTAAACGTCCACTTTCTTTCTGAATAAAGTGGGATTTATTTAAAAAAAGTTTTCTCCCTGTACTCCTAAGTGCAACTGACCCTTTAACCCATTAAACACATCACTGTCATTATGTCACATTGGTCCCACATGGGAACTGATCAAGAAAACAGGTTTCTGGAAAGTAATATGAATTAAGTAGAAATAAGGAATAAGGAGATTTACTATTATTATAACCATAGTGCTCAATGTCAGGCAGCAGCTGCAAAGTTTAGTAGAATGTTATCATGCATAAAACGGGGCCTGGATGGGAGGGGACTTTGAGACTGTATAAATCCTTAGTAAGGCCACACAATTTTGGGAATTGCTAAAAGATATTATGGAACCAAAAAAAGTGCAGAGAAGAGCCACCAAATTAATAAATGGGGTGGAAGGTCTGGGTTATGAGAACAGGCTAGCTAAATTGGGTTTATTTACATTTAAAAAATAGATGTCTAAGAAGGGATATCATCATTTTTTGCAAGTATATTTAAGGTCAATACGCAGTGTTTTAAAGGGGCTCTTTTCATCCTAAGGACAGTAGAAACTACATGGGGTCATCCCTTGAGATTGGGGAACAAGAGATTTCACCAGCAACAAATGAAAGGGTTCTTTAAGAGCAGTGACAATGTGGGATGTACTGCCCATGGACTGACTGTGATGGCAGATACACTAGGTATCTTTAAGAAAAGGTAGGACATCTTTTTATAAAGGAACGGTAATGTTATACAGGGATATGCCAAATAAGTAAACATGGGAAAGATGTTGATGCCTGGAGAAATATAATTGTCACTATTGGGAGTCGGGAAGGAATTTCTTTTTCCCCTTATAAGACTTAATTGGATAATGTTGCACTGGGGTTTTTTGTTTGCCTTCCTGAATCAATATAAACATAGGTTGATGAACATATGTCTTTTTTCAACCTCATCTGCTATGTGAAACCTGATACCTAGCAGATGAGTTAGGTCTGAGAGATAACAGGAAATCTTTTAGGGAACAAGAAAAAATAGGACATTGAACTGTAACCCTTTTATCTTTAACCCCTTCTGCAACGATTCTTGGAGGCCACGCTAGCTGTGAAGGGTGTTACAGGGGACCAGGACTGTTTCACGGGATCAAGCACCAGACAAGACATGGAGATCAAATAAAAGTATATTTATTCCGTCCGGAGAGAGCAGACACAACACAATATCACTGACAGAGCTATACTCACTGCAAACAGGGGATACCAGGGGAATACTAGCAGTCCTAGGTACCCGGCGTCACCGTAATGACTTACCCGGCGGAGCTTTCACTCCTGTGGAGGATCGGGAACTCCAGGCAGCGCTGGATGCAAGTCACAGCAGAGCAACTTTAAATCTCCCGTTCAGAATAGCAGGCAGCCTCGGTTTCGGGTGTCCCAGGCACAACCTCAGAGAACACTGCTTAGTCCATCTCCACGCTAACCTCAGCAAGGTCTGTGGGACTGAGATCGGCAGCTCCTTTTCTAGGTTCCCATCTCCAGAGGAAATCATTGAGAATGGATGGCGACCAATCACAGCTGCAAGGGCTCGCCAGTGTTGGCCAATCCGGGCTGGGGGTGTGACGGGGAGGCCGACGCAAGTAGGGCAGGAATAACAAACCAGCCAATGAGAACACGGCCTACCTGCCCATGTTCTCAATGCCAGTTTACTATCGCAGGATGAGATAGGGGCCTTGCTGTCTGGGGCAGACAATAGCTCCGCTTATCGGACCAATGCCCCCCAGAAAGGAGGCAACCTCCTCATGAAACCAGCTAAACCCAAATCCCTGGGCGTGTGGGCTGGGTAAGTGTATTACCAGCCTAGCATGCCCAGGGAACGAAGAAATACAGTTTCACAAGTACCGATACATTTTACATGTAATACAAGCGAATATACATTTTCACATATCTTAGTTTGGCCAGATGAGCCACGATAAGATGCATATACAGGGCAACCCTGTATATTCATCCAGACTACAGGACAATGGCTGGGCTTCACCTGTATTATGTCTCGTTGCCCCTATCGTCAGAAAAGGGTTAACAGCCATGGGGCAAAATGCAAGGAATCAATTAGAGAGAGAGGGGGGGGGGGGAGAGAGAAATGGGACAGGAGAGGAGAAAGAGGGGTGGATGAGAGAGATGGGGGGAGAGAATGAGAAAGAGGGGGGTGGATGAGAGAAATGGGGGGGAGAGATGAGGGGAGAGAGAGGAGAGAGAGGGTGGGGAGGAGAGGAGAACAGAGAGGGGAGAGAGAGGAGAGAGAGGGTGGGGAGAGAGAGGAGAGAGAGGGTGGGGAGAGAGGAGAGAGAGGGGGGAGAGAGAAAGGAGAGAGGGGGGGGAGAGAGGGGTGGAGAGAGGGGGTGGAGAGAGGGGGTGGAGAGAGGGGGGGGGGAGAGAGGGGGGGGAGAGAAAGGAGAGAGGGGGGGTGAGAAGGAGAGAGGGGGAGAGATAAAGGAGAGAGGGGTGGAGAGAGGGGTGGAGAGAGGGGTTAGAGAGAGAGGGGGGGGGGGAGAGAGGAAAGGGGGGGAGAGAGAGAGAAGGGGGGAGAGACGAGAGAGAGAGAGAGAGAGGGGGGGGAGAGAGAGAGAGGGGA
>NC_134488.1:30161036-30238500 GCF_040206685.1 Ascaphus truei
GATTCGTAATCCGCGGCGCGCTCGCGCGCGTCCGCAACTTACGCCAACCCGTGATCGTGTGTCCCCTTCTGTCCTGCTTCTTCTGCCTGCGATGCTCCTCTCACCTCTGCTGTTACCAGCCGCCATCTTAGGGGTGCGTGCGCATCTCACGCTGCTGTAAATACAGCTTCTACTGGTCCAGCCTCCAGGTTGCGCCATGCGGTGACGTAAGCGCGTGCACGCGCCGCATCACCTTTCCTCATTAGGGATACTTCCTACACCGGTCTCTTCTATCCGGACAGCCAATCACAGTCAGGCTTACTGACATGTCCCTTCAGCCTGCTCCTCATTGGACCTTACTCCCTATATATGCTCAGCCTGCCCCCTGGCAAATTGGCTGAGCATAATCATTTCCTATGTGCGAAGTGCTTACTGCCTCGTTGTCCTGTCCCTCTGGTTCCTAGTTCTCCTCTTGTCTGACCCTGGCTTTCATCTGGACACCGCTCTTCTATAGTCCTGACCCCGGCTTACCACGACGATCCACACCTCTCCAACCCCGATTACGGTAAAGTACCTACAACGATCCGCACCTCTCCAACCCCGACTACGGCAAAGTACCTACAACGATCCGCACCTCTCCAACCCCGACTACGGCAAAGTACCTACAGCGATCCGCACCTCTCCAACTCTGACTACGGCAAAGTACCTACAACGATCCGCACCTCTCCAACCCAGACCTCGGCAAAGTACCTACAACGATCCGCACCTCTCCAACCCCGACTACGGCAAAGTTACCTACAGCGATCCGCACCTCTCCAACCCCGACTACGGCAAAGTACCTACAGCGATCCGCACCTCTCCAACCCCAACTACGGCAAAGTACCTACAACGATCCGCACCTCTCCAACCCCGACTACGGCAAAGTACCTACAACGATCCGCACCTCTCCAACCCCGACTACGGCAAAGTACCTACAGCGATCCGCACCTCTCCAACCCCGACTACGGCAAAGTACCTACAGCGATCCGCACCTCTCCAACCCCGACTACGGCAAAGTACCTACAACGATCCGCACCTCTCCAACCCCGACTACGGCAAAGTACCTACAGCGATCCGCACCTCTCCAACCCCGACTACGGCAAAGTACCTACAACGATCCGCACCTCTCCAACCCCGACTACGGCAAAGTACCTACAGCGATCCGCACCTCTCCAACCCCGACTACGGCAAAGTACCTACAGCGATCCGCACCTCTCCAACCCCAACTACGGCAAAGTACCTACAACGATCCGCACCTCTCCAACCCCGACTACGGCAAAGTACCTACAACGATCCGCACCTCTCCAACCCCGACTACGGCAAAGTACCTACAGCGATCCGCACCTCTCCAACCCCGACTACGGCAAAGTACCTACAGCGATCCGCACCTCTCCAACCCCGACTACGGCAAAGTACCTACAGCGATCCGCACCTCTCCAACCCCGACTACGGCAAAGTACCTACAACGATCCGCACCTCTCCAACCCCGACTACGGCAAAGTACCTACAGCGATCCGCACCTCTCCAACCCCGACTACGGCAAAGTACCTACAGCGATCCGCACCTCTCCAACCCCGACTACGGCAAAGTACCTACAGCGATCCGCACCTCTCCAACCCCAGACCTCGGCAAAGTACCTACAACGATCCGCACCTCTCCAACCCCGACTACGGCAAAGTACCTACAGCGATCCGCACCTCTCCAACCCCGACTACGGCAAAGTAGCTACAGCGATCCGCACCTCTCCAACCCCGACTACGGCAAAGTACCTACAGCGATCCGCACCTCTCCAACCCCGACTACGGCAAAGTAGCTACAGCGATCCGCACCTCTCCAACCCCGACTACGGCAAAGTACCTACAGCGATCCGCACCTCTCCAACCCCGACTACGGCAAAGTACCTACAGCGATCCGCACCTCTCCAACCCCGACCTCGGCAAAGTAGCTACAACGATCCGCACCTCTCCAACCCCGACCTCGGCAAAGTACCTACAACGATCCGCACCTCTCCAACCCCGACTACGGCAAAGTACCTACAACGATCCGCACCTCTCCAACCCCGACCTCGGCAAAGTACCTACAACGATCCGCACCTCTCCAACCCCGACTACGGCAAAGTACCTACAGCGATCCGCACCTCTCCAACCCCGACCTCGGCAAAGTACCTACAACGATCCGCACCTCTCCAACCCCGACTACGGCAAAGTACCTACAGCGATCCGCACCTCTCCAACCCCGACTACGGCAAAGTACCTACAACGATCCGCACCTCTCCAACCCCGACCTCGGCAAAGTACCTACAGCGATCCGCACCTCTCCAACCCCGACCTCGGCAAAGTACCTACAGCGATCCGCACCTCTCCAACCCCGACCTCGGCAAAGTACCTACAGCGATCCGCACCTCTCCAACCCCGACCTCGGCAAAGTACCTACAACGATCCGCACCTCTCCAACCCCGACTACGGCAAAGTACCTACAACGATCCGCACCTCTCCAACCCCGACCTCGGCAAAGTACCTACAACGATCCGCACCTCTCCAACCCCGACTACGGCAAAGTACCTACAACGATCCGCACCTCTCCAACCCAGACCTCGGCAAAGTACCTACAATGATCCGCACCTCTCCAACCCCGACTACGGCAAAGTACCTACAACGATCCGCACCTCTCCAA
Source organism: Ascaphus truei (assembly GCF_040206685.1). Taxonomy (NCBI): domain Eukaryota; kingdom Metazoa; phylum Chordata; class Amphibia; order Anura; family Ascaphidae; genus Ascaphus; species Ascaphus truei. Next base: position 30,163,728 of record NC_134488.1, read on the forward strand.
CCCCGACTACGGCAAAGTACCTACAATGATCCGCACCTCTCCAACCCCGACCTCGGCAAAGTACCTACAGCGATCCGCACCTCTCCAACCCCGACCTCGGCAAAGTACCTACAACGATCCGCACCTCTCCAACCCCGACCTCGGCAAAGTACCTACAACGATCCGCACCTCTCCAACCCCGACCTCGGCAAAGTACCTACAACGATCCGCACCTCTCCAACCCCGACTACGGCAAGAACTTTTGACTATTCTGACCTCTCTAACCCAGACCCATCTACCTTGACCAATCTACACTCCAGACGCTTCCTCGCGGCTGGAGGTTGGTGTTATATCAAATCCCCACCTCGGACCCCCGGTCACGCCTTGTTTGTGGTGAGCACTCCATTACAGTGAGTGACTCAGGTGAGAAGAGGTGAAAGAGGAGAGGAGAGTGAGAAAGTGGGAGAGAGAGAGAGAGAGTAAAAGGACAATCACAAAGCGAAGGAGAAGAGAGGAGATAGGGAACGACAAATATTTCCGGGAAAATTTCTCTCTCTCCATTTTATGGCTGGCACATTCTCACCCTGTCCAAAGTATAAAGTCCGGGTCAGGGAGAATATTCCGCATGGCGTAGAGAGACGAGTTAATGAGGATCCAGGGGGAGTCACACAGATAGTGTCCCCATGCCCCTGCGTCTGTTACCAGCTGGTTACCGGCGGAGGGGCAGACGGTGCTAGGGTTCGACGTCACTGTGTAGTTAGGGTCAAGGTGCAGATCTGTGAGGTGCCAAAAATACCCTGGAACAGAATAAAAATGATTCAAAGGCATTTGTAACAAATACAGTATCACCAAAAACTCTCCCTCCTTGCTCTCTCAGCCCCCCTCTTCCTCCTTTCTCTCTCCCACCCCCTCCTCCTCCTTTTGCTCTCCCACCCCCTCGTCCTCTCTCTCTCTCACATCCCCCTCCTCCTCCTTTATCTCTCACATCCCCCTATTCCTCATTTCTCTCACATCTGCCTCTTCCACATCCCCCTCTCCCTCTTCTCTCTCACATCCCCCTCCTCTCTCTCACACCCCTCACACCCCTCCTCTCTCCCTCACCCCCCGTCTCCCTCACCCCCCGTCTCCCTCACCCCCCGTCTCCCTCACCCCCCCCGTCTCCCTCACCCCCCCCGTCTCCCTCACCCCCCCCCCCGTCTCCCTCACCCCCCCCGTCTCCCTCACCCCCCCCGTCTCCCTCACCCCCCGTCTCTCTCACCCCCCCCCCCGACTTAAAAAAACCTTAATTACCACGACCAGCAGAAATCCTCCTTATGCAAGTAATCAGAAGCAGAATGATGAAGGATTTCATGTTTAGAAGGTCAGGCTTCCAACGTGCCTTGGTTTTATACATTGAGTTTTTTCAATCCTTCAGGCACCCAGTCTCCCTGCGTCCTGCGTGCACGAAAGTAACTAATACCCTGAGATCCTTGTCTCCTCCCCACCTCCATGTCACGGCCACTTCCCAGGCTTCAGATAAGCCTTCTCTTTTTGCATGTGACTGCATTGACTTTGGATTTTCTGAATTTGTATTACCAATAAAAATACCACTTGTGGTACGTTTTCTTGTCTCAGACAGGACTTAAAATCTATGTATTACACTTTTGTTTTTCAGATACATTCAATTGAAGGAGTTATTTGGAAGCCTCCTACCCTGGGATCTCTGGACATAAAACTGTTCCCAATTGCTCCTCTTGAGGACTTTATTTTGAACACTTTTTACAATAAGTGCCATTTTTCACATACATACACATATATATTTATTACACTGGTGTTGTTTTTTTCTCTTTATTTAAAGGAGCAGTTCATGCAATATCCTAAGTGTTTTTTTTTTATTAATAAATCAGGTCTGTAGTATTAGATAATATTTACTACATTTTTTTTTAATTCAACTTGTGGTTTTTTTAATTGAGTTTTTATATATGGAGCATCCTTTGATTTCTAGAGCAGGTTTTAGCCCACCTCCCCAGCAGTGCAAGATCTTTGCAACACTTTCCTGTTTGTGATCATTTGTTGCCAATGCTCCCAGCAGTTTGAGCTGTAAATTGTAATAGATGTTACCTTGGTAATATAAGAATACATTGTAGCTGCTGACTTACACTGACTGAAGGATTGATTGAAACTAAAAAGCAGCCATTTAGTGAACCCTTTGAAGCAGGATCTTTGCTGATTGATCACGGGAGAATTAATCTTTCGGCAGCTTAGGTAATTCGTATTCAATAAAGGTAATCAAAGCCTGTAAATATTAAAACAACATTTTGTTTTTGTTTTGTTTTAATAACTGCCACTTGGATTGCCTCTTTAATAGGCTAAATGTAGACGATTGAGAACATCGGTATAAGATTATATTACTTTTTATATAAGTATTTCTAAATAAAAAATTTTTTTAAACTGGTAACATTTTCTAAAGCTTTGGATGGTTTTGACAATCTTTATCTAATGCAGTGTTTTTTAGCAGAGGTTCCTAGGAATCCTGGCGTTCCCAAGGTATCCCTAAGGGTTCCACTTTTCAGGTAATTTAAAAATTGTATACAACAGACGACAGAGAAGCCCAATGCTACATCCAACATGACTGAAATACCCAGTAAAATACTTATATATTCTCTTGAAAAACAGTCATTTAGTTTAACCCTTTGGCCAAAGCATTGTAAGCTTGCGAGCCACGACAAGGCAGAACCTGTTCGCAAGTCCTACCACTACCATATAAAATGCTAATGTACCTCTATTAGGATTAAAATTCTCATTTACCTTTATTAGGAGGGAGAAAGACCACATTGGATCTATATCCAGTAAAATGAAAAGAGGTTCCCAAAAAGAGCTTACTGGGGTTCTGTGTTTTGTTAACCTATTCTCAGCTGTTTCAGCTGTTGGAGGTTAGTGGCTCCTCCTTCCCAGGTTTTAAGCCCGCCCCTCCCCACTTCCCAAGTTGGTAGGTCCTTTCATTCACCATACACTATATATATATATATATATATATATATATATATATATATATATATATATACCCATTTATTGCTATCCCAAAGGGAGAAGCGCAGGGATTCACTTTCTATAAAATTCCTATAGCTGAGGGAATCCCTAGGTTAAGGGGGGTACCCCAGCTAGTACCAAGGTGACCCACAACCAGTACAGACAGTCCTCGTTTTACAACGCTTCGCTTTACATGCATACCTATATTCATTTTTACAACGCCAAAATGGCTTATCCAACGCTCTTACGACGCTTTGCAACATTGTGTATGTGTGTATATATATACACATTCACATAAACAACGTTGCAAAGCGTTGTAAGAGCGTATATATATATATAATATTATACTATATAATATTATATAATATATTATTTATTATGTTATATTATATATATAATACAGTATATACACTATATAATGTATGTGTGTACTGCATATCTTATTGCCTACATAAATATTTGGTGTATTTTAGTGTTAAAAATGCCTTCAGGAACGGAACCTTTCATTTAAACAGTGTTCCTATGGGAAAACGTGTTTTGCTTTACAACGTTTCGCTATCCAACGCCATTTTGAGTAACGCATTGTGTCGGATAACCGAGGACTGCCTGTATACGGTTTGTGGGTGCCCCAACCATATATAAGATTGGGGGGGACTCTGAGGGTCCAAACTGAGTCACAGAGAAAGAGTGTGGGGGAATAAGGCAGGCAGAAATAAAGAGACAACATTTTTCCTTTTCTGTTCCCTGTACCCCCAAGACTCAGAGTGTATTAAAATATACTTTAATATAGTGTAATATGTTTTTACATTCGGAACCGATGTCTAAACAGGCAGCCCGTGCCAACCCATAGGTGTCGGTCAGTCTGCTGGACATTGGAGTTCTAAGCAGCCAGAGGATGCCCAGAGGTGTGAACAGCATTTGGTCAGTGAGGAAAGGTGGAGTACCAGGTCCGGAGATCAAGTGCAGGCCTCCGGGATGCCACTTGTTCTGCCAGACCTAGTGGAGCCTGCCCAGCGGGGGGCATTGGGATGGCTGGGGGGGTATGTGGCCGGCTTGCGCCTGCCCCTTAGCTGTTTCGAATTTCCCACTGACCCCGCTTTTCTACCCTGCTTGGCTCCGATTGGCTGCTTGGGAAAGTTCCCACGCGCTGATTGGCTGTCCGCTCTGCTTCTATTTAATGAATGAAGCAGAAAATACTATAATAAGACGTGAGCCAATCAGATTGGGTGTTCCCCTTGAGCCTGAGCCGAAATAGCGCGGGCGGGCTTTTCAAAGATGCTTTGCTTGTAATAGCAAAGCAACCGGCTTCGATTTCGAGCCTGAAAAGCCGCCCGCCAGGGACTAAGTCCAGCATTTTGAACGTAGCTGGGATTTCATGCTGATTTGCGTTCCAGGAGATTTTGACTAACTCGCGGTCAGGAGGGACCAAGTTCTCCCGGTAAAAAGGTGTAAATAACCTGGTCTCCTGTGACATATGAGGGTGTGCGAGGAAGGGGGGGGGGTGGGTGGATGTGTGGGGAAGGGGGGAATGTGTGGATGCGGGGGGGGATGTGTGGGGAAGGGGGAGGCTGGATGCATGGGGGGGATGTGTGGGGAAGGGGGATGTGTGAGGGAGAGAGGGAGATGTCTGCAGGGGGGAAGAGGAATGTGTGGGGCAGGGGAGGAGGGGAATGTGTAAGGGCTGCGTGTGTGAGGGGGGAATGTTTAAGGGGGGATGTGTGAGAGTGAGGCACATGTGTGGAGACTAGTCCATGACCCCGGGAAAGTTGTTGGATGCCCTGCCAGGGAATTTAATAAATTAACCCCTTGGGGACTACACAGGTGGTTAACCGTTACACTAATCCAAGGGTGTGCAAACTGGGGAGCGTGAGATTTTATTTGGGGGGGAGCGTCGGTTACAGAGGCCCTGCGCTCTTCCCCAAGGCATTTAAATTAAATGTAACTCACTTACCTTTATTCAGTCGGCTTCAGACAACACATCATGGCAAGGCGGACGCCGCGTGGTCACATGATGTGACGTCACATGATCCTGCAGCGTCATCTGACGCCGGAACAAAGGTAAGGGGGGAGGGGGCGCGAGCACTGGGGGAGAGCAGGCAGGGGGGGGGGGGTTGCAGCACTAAAAGTTTGTGCACCCCTGCACTAATCCATGGGTCAAATCACATATTTCCCCAAAACATTATTACAATAATTCAACATTACAGTAATAAATACAGTTGCAATTTATCAAATATAAATATATACAACTTACTGTCTCTATCTTACTATCTTATACCCCTCCTACTGTCTGTACGTTCTTCCTACGCACCACTTAGATTGCAAGCTCTTTGGGGCAGGGACTCCTTTTTCCTAATGTTACTTTTATTTCTCAAGCACTAATTCCCATTATGTGTTATATATTATGTGATCTGTATTACTACTGTGAAGCGCTATGTACATAAATGGGGCTATATAAAGATGTACATACATACAACTTCATAGTACAACCATCTTATAAACAATGACCTAGCCATAACACAATATACAGCCTAATATACTCCACTGTAGGGTGCTACAATAATATAAACAAATGATTAATTGTATTTTTTATTACAACAGCCAGTAATTTGCCCTACCATCTGATTACATTGTATCTCTTTTTATTTGTACCTGCTAATTACAGTCAATTGACATGAATATTTATGTGGGAATTAAAAACACTGGAAGACTTAATGCTGAATATATTATTAGGGTCAAAAAATGAAGATATATATCTCAATATACTGCTTGTGAGATGATTCATGTCTAAAATAATGAAAGAATCGCTCGTTTTTGTGTTACAACCATGAATGCGCGGGGAAAACTAATCACCGTGTTGTTGCGTTGGTAAAATTACAATAAAGATTAGATGATGCACACAACAACAACAAAAACTCTCATCTGCCCTGAAAAAATATGGCCGCCCCGGCTTCCATTACTGCGCAACGGTATCAAGCCACCCAATGATGGCCGCTCTATTGCTGAATTTCCCTTGCGTCTCATTGGCTGCGCGCTGCACTGGACTCAGCTCTGGTTGGCTGGGCGAGTTTTGCGCGGCAAGAGATGCTGTGACGTAAGCTTCGCGCGCGGTGTCTGTGTCTGCTGAGGAGAAGCGCGAGCATGTGGAACAGTCACGGTGAGTCCGGTAAATAACGGTAATGAGTTTTCACGTGACGGGGGCTGCGGGTTATTCGTGTCTAGTTAACCCGTGCGGTGCTTGCGTGTGTAACATGTACACGACGTGCTGCTGCATGTCACCGTGTTTAGTTTGGCCCTTGGTGGGACTGCACCGGTAACCGTCACAATGTGGCATTTCAGGTGGCTTCGATGGCGGTTACGGCGGCTCGGGAATGGGAGGAGGAGGAGGAGGCGGCGGCGGCTACACGCAGTCACCTGGAGGGTTCGGGTCACCCGCAGCAACACAAGGCGAGAAGAAATCGGTGTGTAATATGGGTCAGAGAAAAAGATGTCCGCTCTAAACCAATCCGTTGCTGAAGCTTTGCCAAACAAATGCTTGCAGCCTCCCACAATAACGGAATATATATATATATATATATATATATATATATATATATATTAAAAAAAAATATAATCACGCACCCCCACAGGTAGACTAACTTCTCCAACACAAATCTAAGTACAGGACAAGTTATTCCAATGTACAGCCTACCAGTCGGGCTAAGCACGTCCTACACCACTGTACACATACTAACACGTCCCATGAGCGCATGTCTGTATTCAGATTACTGCCCAGTGATTGCACAGAAGCAGACATCACAATAGTCACACACATGGGAGGTGAGTGTTTCTCTCGCTCGGGTTATCACATTGGCGTGCCAACATTTCTCAAATTAACGTTCTCCTTTTATTGGCTGTATTAAATATATTGAAGTGTGAATGAATGCTTATTCTTACCCAGCCATGTTTTCTACCCACCGGAGTCCCGTGATATGAAAGATGGTTTGTTTGAGAAATGTTGGCCCGTTAATGTGATAACCTGAAAGAAGTTGCACCTTCCTGTACAAGGACCTAGTTTCTGTATGTCGTGCTAAACTGATTTCTCATTTAATAATCATTGCCTGTGAATATCTATATTGTAAGCAGTTATCGATGTATTGGTATGTGCTGACGTTTTAGTATGTGTATTTTGTGTAAGCAGTTTGCCTACCGAATGATATTTAATAGTTTCACGTGGATTTGCCGGCTCCTATGGTATGGGTTGTTAGTTTCTGTCCCCCCCCCCTGTTTGACTTGTGTATTGTATGTCTTTATTTATATAGCGCCATTAATGTACATAGCGTTTCACAGTAGTAATACACGTGGTAATGAAATAAATAACAGATAATATAAATAACAGATCATGGGAATTAGTGCTTTAGACAAACATAACATTAAGGAAGAGGAGTCCCTGCCCCGAGGAGCTTACAGTCTAATTGGTAGGTAGGGAGAACGTACAGAGACAGTAGGAGGGAGTTCTAGTAAGTGCGTCTGCAGGGGGCCAAGCTTTATGTGTCGTGTCCAGGATTATCCACAGTGCTATTCGTATGCTTCTTTAAGCAAGTGTGTCTTAAGTTGGGTGTTAAAGGTGGATAGAGAGGGTGCTAGTCGGGTACTGAGGGGAAGGGCATCCCAGAGGTGTGGGGCAGTCAGTGAAAAAGGTTTAAGGCGGGAGAGGGCTTTAGATACATAGGGGGTAGAAAGAAGACATCCTTGAGAAGAACGCAAGAGTCGGGGTGGTGCATAGCGAGAAATTAGGGCTGAGATGTAAAGAGGGGCAGAAGAGTGTAAAGCTTTAAAAGTGAGGAGAAGAATGGAGTGTGAGATGCGGGATTTGATTGGAAGCCAGGAGAGGGATTTCATGAGGGGAGACGCTGAGACAGATCTAGGAAAGAGTAGAGTGATTCTGGCAGCAGCATTTAGGATAGATTGTAGGGGAGACAGATGAGAGGCAGGAAGGCCGGACAGCAGGAGCTTTTATTTGTGTTGTAGAAGTTGTCCTGCCTGTGGGTATGCAAATGTGTGTTAGAAATATAAATGTTGGTGATACACATTTAAATGAGCAAATTAAAGTGTGTTGCCGTATCCAGGCACGTTGAGTGCTCGTGTGTGGTTTCTCACAATATTACGATCATACCGGTATTTTGCCCAATTTGTGTGCACAGATGGGTTAGGTGGAACAATTGAAGAGAAGGAAACACAAATGTCTCATTGCAGTTTGGTTGTCAGCCATGGGTGTTCTTGGCATGTTAGGGCCAGTTGGTGACATGCAGTTTGAGACTAGGTAGCTTCGTACTAGACATATGCCAATGTTAACAGGATCTTGGCACCTCTCCTTCACCCTCCGCTCCCTGACAGACCCTCCTTGGAGGAAATGCATTGCACGGATTGCCCCCTTCCTCGTCCCCATCACTGGTATGTGGTGAGGGGAAAGTACATATTTTTGTTGAAATGTAATTTGATTAATAACATGTTTGTAATAAATGAGGAAACAGAATGTCAAGTGTGGTTTTTTTTATTTTATTTATTTTTTGGTACCATTCAGGCCCCGATTTTAAATGGGTTCAGAAGTTTATTTAATAATAATTTATTTATTTTATGTGGGGGGGAAAAAAACTGTTTCTGTACACCTGTTTTTGCAATACATTTCTTAATATCATTTGAGAAATGTTTTATTGCCTAACCTTATCTGTATAGACGGTTTTAGTTCATCTTTAAAGTACAAGATTGCAGATACCATATTAATTTTAGATGAACATTTCTATAGCCCTTGCTTTGTATAATCTTTCTGCAGCAGTGACTTTTTTTTACTAGGAAATTGCCGCTGGTAAGTATTTATCACTTCCATAGACTAGTTTCTATCATTTTGTGTAGTTTTGAAAAACCATTTCTGACAAAGTGGAAAAAAACAAACAGGTCAGGTTGAGATTGCATAAGAATTTAGTTTTATTTTTTTAATTTTTTTGTAATCTGAGCTGAATATTAAGTTTTGTGACCTGGGATTTTGTTGGAAACGTATAAATGTACTTGTGTGGGCCCTCTTTATGATGAAGCAAGAAATAATAGATTACACTACAGGTACACATCTAGTAAATGTTTCAACCCTTTTAAGGGGTCGTGTGTAACAGTAGTTCTATTGAAAACAACAGTTGGAGATACTGCACACACTGCTACATATGCAAATGTTTGTTTTACCGTACTTACTTGATTGTAAGACGCACCCTTGATTTAATAAACATTTTTTTGGGGGGAACGGACTATATTCAATATGCAGAAAAAATGTTTTTACTAGCAGACAATAGCATACATTTATCCATACAGTGATTACACTACACCAGGCCTGCACAACATGCGGCCCGCCTGGACTCCCTGTGCGGCCCGCGATGCCCTCCTCCCTCCCCTCCCCCCCCCCCCCAGCCCGCTCTGCAGACACAGGAGGGAAGGAGCGCCAGCATTTTGACACGCTCCCCACCCCCTCTTGAGCCCGCTCTGCCGACACATTGAAGGAGCGCTAGCATTGTGATGCCCTCCCTCCAACCCCCTGAGCCCGCTCTGCCTATTAGGGAAGGAGCACCAGCACTTTGATGCGATCCCCTGCTGGCAGAGAGGAGAGAAGGAACAGAGCTGAGGCCGGTCTGATTGCAGAGGGTGGGGGCGGGGTTAGTGACAGCGGAGCCTGTTAGTGAGAGCAGGAAGTGAGGTGCCTGTAGCCAGGGCCCAAGATGGCTTCCCCCCCTCCAGCCATGCTCCACAGTGAAAGGTAGGACACCCCCTCCCTCCCCCCCCTGCAGCTGCTCCTCAGAGCTAGTGGCAGTGTGGCAGTGTGTCAGAGTGGTGATGTGAGGTGCAGGGGGAGAGTGATGTGGGGTGAGGTGCAGGGGGGGAGATGAGGTGCAGGGGGGAGAGTGATGTGAGGTGCAGGGGGGTGGGATGTGTGTGGTCTGCAGGGGGGTATTGTGTGTTTTGTGGAGGGGGAGTATTATGTATGGGTGAGGGGGGAGAGATGGGGATGTGAGAGGGTGAGTCTTGCAAAGGTTGATGATGAGGGGTGCAGGGGGAGATATATGAAGATGAGTGCTGGGGGAGATATGAGGATGATGAGGGGTGCTGGGGGAGATATGAGGATGAGGGGTGCTGGGAGAGATTGATGAGGGTTGCTGGAGGGGATAATGATGATGAATTTACCTGTGCGGCCCGAATCTGTTTTTCTTGGCGCAGTTCGGCCCTTCTCGCTTTACAAGTTGTGCAGGCCTGCACTACACCATATTATATTACAGTACAACTTTATGCTCGGCGCTATGGTTGTCCGCAGCGTAATTCCGTCATTCATTAATTGGATCATGTGATACTTGCGTTGTCTTCCGCGATCTTGTTGCGCACCTCCTGCAGTTCCCGTACCTTTAACATTTGCCCGCAAGACAGTCGGACCCGTGTAAGACTGCACAGATACTGCTGGGCGCTGGAAACGTTCCGGCTGCGGTTTTTCCAGCAGCGCCCCCTGGCAGACTCGTAATATTTTTTTTTTTTTAACATCGATTTTAAGGCGCATCCCATAGTTCCCCTACAGACCGCAGATCACGGACGTAATCTGTGCACGCACCGCCAGGCGCGCGTCCGTAAATGAGCACTGGGGCCGTAGCCTTGCCTGCCCCCATAAGTTTAAATAAATGCTCAGGTGTTGTTATGATGGGGGCACACTGTCTAATATTGCTAATTACCTTAGCCTTGACAAAGCACTCGCGAAACGCGCGCGTCGGCAGGCAAGCACGTGACCACGTGCACGAGCAGAGCCTAAGTTCATGTACACTGACTCAGAGAGATTCAAAGAGTCAGCGTGTCTCAGCCCGTGCACAGTAATGGACTGCTGCAAGATCCTACGATCTTAGCAGTCACACATCAGTAAAGCACAGAGAATATCTGGCAGTAAATCACAGTATAAATGCAGGAAGCCTGAATGCTAATCCCCAAACACAGCATTTAGCTTAAAGGGGTATACACATTGAGCAAAACGGCAACCAATCCAGCAATTAACCTCTGGAGTGCCAGACCATTACCACATATGAAGAGCACTACACCAACTAGGGAAAGGTCTTTCATAATAGACCGATATTAATACCCTAAAAGGAGCAGTACTCAGCTGTTAATTAGGTATATGCATATACAGAATTTACAGCAGTGCCACTAACTTACCAGTATTGCAAAACTAATACTAGTGTCTATTCTAGCCCTGTTATTACACACTTGGGATGTACACGTGTTAAGTATCACACACTTGTATTTAAATACCACCACCCACACATGCTGGTGTTAAAAACTCATAATAGGTGCACATAGACCTAGATCTGTATACACAAGTCTATAATGTACCATTAGCTGCAGCCCAAAAGCAGCTAAGTACAGGTCCAATCAACTAGTGCACCTACTAGTATTTCAATACTGGGGCACTACATCTGTGGTCCACACAGCCGCTACTTTCATTACAAGAACTCTAGCCCATTCTCTCCATATGAGGAACACTAGGGCCAGTGAATTACCCTAACACTGGGCATTAATACACCATTGTATACTCCTCTGGATACACCTATCCATAGAGTTAGCCACACTTGGCATCATTTAATCATTGTTTTAAACCCCAATATTTTAACGATATTGTCAATTAATAAAGTTATTTTAAATAAATCACCAATTCATACAGAAACAGAGTGCTATCTACAGGGGCTCTGTCTGTCCACTATGTATTAGGTGTAAATTAACTTGCTTTAGAACTTTAAATACTTAGTTTTTTTTCTTTTATACTTTTTTTTTGCCTCCTAATGGATGACGCGCAGTGACATAACGGAAGTGGACACTTTTCCAGTGTCGGTGTGAGGAGGTAACAAATGTGACAACCTGAGTTTTATGTATAACTCTGATCTCCTTCACCTTCTTTTCCAGAGATCCAGAGCACAGCAGATAGTGCCATGTACAGTGTCGCAGCTACTCTCTGCCATCCAGAGCGATGAGGTGTTCAGGATAGGGGAGGTGGAGCTTTCACAGGTACGTACAACAAAATGCCTATTTAACCCCTTTGTTGCCAGAGGAGCTGTTATATACGCCTTCCCTTGAATCAGACTATCTTGTGTTTACGTGCTGAATTTGTTTGCAGAGTCTGTGTCTCATTACTGTTCTTGTTTGTGAAGCATTTGAGAGGATTTGTGGGGGTTAGATAACAAGACGTTTAGATTGTGGTGAAAATCAGTATTTCTGGACCAGAGGAAGAGAACTCTCGAAAGCTTGTCTTTTAATATCTATTAGTCCAAATAAAAAAGGTATCTCCTAATAATGAAGTACTTGTTTACTCTACACATGAGCAATTATCTTTTAGTTTTAAATGGCAACAGAGTAACAAAAAAATGTATTTTTTTTCTTCTCTTGCAGGTCACAATTGTAGGAATCGTTAGACATGCAGAAAAAGCACCAACAAACATCTTGTACAAAGTGGACGACATGACAGCAGCACCGATGGACATCAGGCAGTGGGTGGACACAGACGTAAGAAAAACCTACTGATCTACACTTCCATATTGATCAGCTTTCCTAGCCTTTAAGGTGCCCTTATGACTGAGGGGATTTCCTATGAATTTTGCTTGTTCTCTAGGGGGAGATCGTGTTTGCACCAAAAGGCTTAAAGGTCCTATTTCACTTGGCAACATGTACTGTGTTTTTTTGTAACGTACTGGCATCTGAAAACTGCAACAGGCCACATTTACCATTTTTAGCACCCTTTGTTGGGGGTTTTTTTTACTGAAGAGAAAATGTAACCACTTCTTCCTTTTTTTAAATTTTTTTTTATGAGGCATAAAAGCCTAGTGGCTTGACTAACAAGTCACCTAATTCCCAATAGATTCTACTTTGCAAGGGCCTCTGCACAAAATTAAGATTTCCGGTGTGGTACTGTGGGTTTTGAGTTATTTTATATATTTTTAAAAATGTCCTTTTTAAAAGAGGAGCCATGGGAGCGGTTAAAAGAATATTCATGAACTTTGAATAATACTGTGTGGCACTTATTGCACACAATATTGTGTGCTACTTAAACCTGAAACATTTTGTTTGCAGGAGGCAAGCAGTGAAAATATTGTGGTTCCTCCTGGGAGTTATGTTAAAGTAGCCGGTCACCTTCGATCCTTCCAGGTAAGTGTCCTGGCAACAGACCTCGTTTCATATACTTCTGTGCTCCCTTTTCTGACCTGCTCCCAGAATCCTTTGCTTGTATAGCTTCTTGACTTTGAAGTAAAATGTTTTCTACGGTGTGGGGCACAGTCTGTGATTCAGGCATAGAAGTTAGAAGAAAAGGTATCTTGACGTACAGCATTGGGTAGGCAACCCCGAATAAAGATCAACGAGTTTGACTCCCTCCCAGGGGCTCGCATTAGGCTGCGCTTATACAGCCGGCGACGCGACCAATTACGTCACCCGTCGCCATTGCGAAAGTTGTATTTCAGATTCTGGAGACTTTGTTGGCTGCAAGGCCAGTGACGTCACCAAGGGGGAAGGCAGACGGGCAGAGAAGCTCCCTGATTGGCTTATAGCCAGTCACATATGGAGACCGTCTCTCCAAAAATCAAATTCCACGGACTACCAGAATTTTGTTAGCGCCGTCGCCGGCACTATAAGTGCAGCCTAGGCCTGGGTCCCGCTGCGTCCGGCGGGCCGCGAGAGCGCTACTCTCCATCTCCTTGTAGCCTCCCGAGCCGGTCCCAGTCCCTCCTCACTGCACAGCTGACTACTTGCTGTGACGCGTCAGCCAGCAGGGAATACACGAGGATCGTGTTCCTGTGCGGCGACGCGTCACATGGTGCGCGAGGGAGACTATCACAGACTGGCTCCCATCAACCAATGGCAAGCCAGCTAGTGATAGCCAGTGGGAGGGTATAATTTTCAAACCAGGAAGAGGGAAAACTTCAAACTTGCAAACAGCAGTTAAATTGCTTTTAAACACACACCACACACACCCACCCACCCTTGGGCTTCTGCAGTGCTGTGAGCTCTTTGTTGTGCTTGTTTTGGCCCTGCCCCCTGTCATGGCCACGCCCCCTCCGAACCGTTTTGGCCAAAAATGCTCCCTATGGACCGCAGATAGCGTGAAGTGCCTCAACGCGCCGCCTGTTTTCAGTGCGGGCGCGCTGTCTGAGGCAGCGGGGCCGTAGCCTTAAGCTGACCTATAGCAGCAGAGCGACGAGAAAAAATGCTAAAGTTGACAAATGTTCTGGCATAAAGTGTCAGTGCTCCAGTATATAAAATAGCAATTGCCTAAAAAGCGAACAGTATTCACACAGCATCTGTTAATTATTCTAATGTAGGTTTATAATGCTATAATGGATCAAACAAACAGCGTCGCCTTTATTTTTCTTCCCATCTAGAACAAGAAGAGTCTTGTAGCGTTTAAGATCGTTCCCATTGAAGATATGAACGAGTTTATTTCACACATGCTTGAAGTTGTTCATTCACACATGAGCCTCAACAAACAGGGAACGAAGGTATGTTATGGATTCTGGTTATCCACTTTTAGGTTTGTTACAAACTAACGTTAAAATATTTCTCCCAGCTTGAATCCATTAACCTTTTAGATGACCTTTTGTTGTCCTTAGCTTTGAGATCTGCTCCTCTGTAAGAACTGCTTTTGTGGTCATTACGGAGCAGGAGGACTTCCTTTCCATGTTGGAATGGGAAAACTAAAGGCCATGTTATTGTGGTAACAGCGACCCCATTGGCCTGGACTCGGTGGCTTGCAGTATTTTGCCACCAGGTGTTTTAGCACCGCCATTGGTTAATTTTGGCCCCTTTAATGCTTTGTGATTGGTTGCACTACATTACAGATATCTTCTCCCCGCCACCCCCTCTCTTATACGAACAGGTGATGGATAGTGGAAGTCTACATGAAAGAAGCAACCATTAAAATTGCATCCATTTAATCCCCCTCATTCCTTTTAGTCACACGTCTCCTCTCCTCCCCCAAAAAACCATGCAGGACATTTACCTACCACATCACATGAACTGTGTGTTCCACTGCCTGGTATAGTTACCGATGACAGTGGCTGCTGGATACAAGTCTGTGGGGTAGGTTTCCCCACAGGAAAAAATTAAATTATAATAATAAAACTCTGCCTCCTTTTTTATTTTATTTTTTAGCCTGCGGTAGGAGGATCAGCCCTTCAGACCCCTGGGCGCATTGGGATGGGAGACATGGGAGGCGGCAATGACCTGCAAACAAATGGCCTGACAGCACACCAAAGCCAGGTAACTGCAGTGAAAATACATTTATATTGTGTACTGTATATATTCTATGTCACAGAACCGATCAGGGTATACAAAGGCTGGCTTGTCATTGAGCTGTTTTTTAAAAGGTGCAATCCCATTTTAGTTTGGAACAGTTTATGAATGTCATTGTCTTCCCTTAAAAATAAAAAAATAAATTAAACCAAAACTGATAAAATATGATTTCTTTAAGTCTTGGTAAAATGAAGAGGATTTTTTTCTTTTTATCTTGTCTTCGGGTTCAGGGAGGGCGGTGCGTGTGTTGTGTTTACCCTGTACCTCTATAACCAGGGCTCGACAAGTGCATTGTGCCTGTTGGCGAGTCTTACCTGCAGCGTCTCCCAGCATTCTCCTGCTTTCCCATAAAACTTGCGACTGTCTCCCCTGCAGCTCCTATGAAAATGGCTGTGAGGTGTCAAATGACAATGGGAAGCTACGTGACGTCACGCGGCATCAAGTTGCCATGACAACTTGACACGGCGTAGCGTCCTGTTGTCATGGCAACTCTGCAGCCATTTTCAGAGTAGCTGCTGGGGAGACGGTCTCAAGTTGCAGGAAAATGCCTGGAGACACCGCACCACGCTGCAGGTAAGACTCGTGAGGAAGGGTGATAGTTTTTGGGGAGCGAGTTTTTTTGTTTTTTGGCTAGTGGGGTTTTTTTTTTAGACTGTCGAGCCCTGTCTATAGCCAATGATGGGAGGAAGGGGGCCTGTCTGCTTATGCAAACGCTTGTTCAGCACATGGTGATTGCTCGCACAAATGAGCAACCAGAGCACATCCTGAAAAAGCTCACATAGATGTACTTGGAAAATGAATTCTAAATGATGTGATATAGGTATAACGATGATAACCCCGACCCGTGTTACAAATATAACACATAATTACAAAGCGTAGCGAAACAGCCTTCAACTGAAAAAGTGCTCTCTTCAAAAGTCAAATCAAACACAAAATGTCCTTTCTGTCCAGAGTTAATGATAGAGTAAACCCCCCCCCCCCCTCCCCCTCAAAAAAACCCCACTATAGTTGGAAAAAAGCAATGGGTACATTGGATGCTAATGGATCAGATGTCCATTGAGAGAAACTGGATCGCCAAATTTGTTAGCTGGGTCAGCTGAAGCTTTGTTGGATGAAACCCACATCCAGAGTAGAAATCAGTAAACAAAAAGCGCATGTCCCCAGAGTGCCATCAAACGTTATATTAAAATATAAAATGTCATCACACTATGGGGACATGCACTTCTTTTAGTTTCTAACTTAGATAAAGACTTGCATTCGTATATACAGTGTTCGACAAACCTATACATTTACACGCCCCGGGCGAGTGGATTTAACATCGTGGCGAGCTCCTATTGGCCCAGGCATCACACGTTTGGTACTAGGCGGCGAGTAGATTTTTTTGTTGGGCGATTTGTTGACCACTGCGTATAGGGGTCTAGAAGTTTTGTAAATTCACTCCGTTTTTAACTCGTGTTGCTGCCACTGTTCATTTTGGTCCGAAGAGAGACTGCACCTTTGAATTAACGCGCAGATATTTGCTGTACCCACTGTTTGCAGGTCCTCTCGCATACAATAGGTTAAAGTGCAGCAATTCCCAGCGTTTCATACACTCTTGTAATTGCCAATTCTCTCCATTAGTTGTAACTGTCAAATTAAACCCTGTCTTAAAGCAAACGTGCAATGGATGTTCCAGCATTGTGATTGCTTGTGTAGTAACCGTAGCTCCCCTCTTACTTTCCAATCTTCCCACATTAACGAGAACACGACATTCATTGAATAGGGTGCTCTGACTTGAAGGGGGAAATTCACTAATCTCTGATAGGAGCTATAGCATTACCACCCCGCGTTATCCGCTAAAGTGGGTTCATGCGCGATAACCCGTGTATTCCAGTGTAAGTGAACGCTAGAATGGCACTGGGGAGCTGAGACTGCTGCAGTCTTACTCGAAATGGCCCCCCATGTTATTACAAAATGTAAGACTATGAAATGGGGCTTTAACTATCTGATTTATTATTATCAATTTTTTTTATTTTTTTAAATTTTTTCCCGATCCTCCAGATTTTGAATTTGATCAGAAGCTACAAAGGGCCTGAAGGAATGAGCTTTGAAGACCTGCAAACGAAACAGCAGGGAATGAATGTGAACAGCATCAGGTAAGTGTTCTGAAAGTAGATGGTATCTTGGATAATTAGCCTCTGCATAATGTGTGGTGGCAATTTCTAAATCCATTTGTATGATTGGTATATTCCTGCGGAGTGCCTACTTTTGGTAAAATGTGGTGTGATAAATCAGGGGTGCGCAAACTATTGGAGCTGCGCCCCCCTTATCGTTTTCAGTGTCAATTGCTGCTGCGGGGTCATGTAACGTCACATCTTGACCCCACGGCGTCATTTGATGCCGCATTGCCGTGGCGACGCGTCACACCACGCATATGAATCCCAGTAAGTGAGTTGCAGAGGCCACACGCGATCCCCCGGCTTTTAATTTAAATGCCTTGGGGAAGAGCACGGGACCTCTGCAATTGCCCGCGCCCCCCAGGAAAATCTCTCGCGTGCCCCCCAGTTTGCACACCCCTGTGATAAACCACCATCCTCCATATACGTCTTAAAAGATCGTTTATATCAGGAGTGGACAACTCGAGGGCTACCACACTACCTTCAGGTTTACAGGATATCCCTGCTTCAGCATAGGTGGCTTAGTCCTGATTGAGCCACCTGTGCTGAAGCAGGGATATCCTGAAAACCTGACCTGTTGGTGTCCCTTGAGTACTGGTGTTGGCCACTCCTGGTTTACATGCTTATTACATCTATTCCTTTTCTACAAATGGATTTTAATGTTCTCCAAGTGATATAACTTTTTTTTTTTTTTTTAAAGTATAATGAATTGTCATATTTATTCTTGCTTTTATTAGTGTTTCTTAAAAGATAAGCTGCTATAACCTTTTTCTCAGGGCTGTTTTTCTTGATCCCGTTTCAATTGCTAAATTCATTGAACGGTGTGTTTCTTGCAAGCTGCCATTTATGTTCCAAATGAAGAAAAGTAGCGCTGAAACATTTTTACTCTATTTAGAGTAAACTGGTTATTTTGTGGATTTCTGCAGTGTCCATTTATTTAGAAACAACTAAACAGCATTGATTAAACCACAGGCTTTAAACTGCTGACATTCCTTTCCATATACCCTGCACTATTCAATCTGACATTTTAAAGCAGCACTACATGCTGTACTGTTTATTATTATTTATTATTATTACTACTGTTGCATGTTTGAAGCAGGGGTTACCGGGAGCTGAACTGTTACTTTCAGCTCTGGGGGCTTCATGCTTCCAGAGATTCTTACTTCTGATGGAGTATTTCTGCAGCCAGGGAAGATGTGGTCCTAACAATGGCGGCTTTAAATGTCCTGCGTCACATGGGCCAATAGAAAACCATGATTTCATCCAGTGCGGCTCCCTATTGGCCAGCTTGTCAGGGACATTTAAACTGCACAGGGATACCGGCATCAGTGATGGAAAATGTTTTATTATTTATTATTTCATTTCTTTTCCACACTAATTTCGAGCTGATTTTCCACACACTAGAAAGCAGAAGTTTACAATGTAATATGTAGTTTGATAAATCTAATTCTTAAAAGCAAAATCCGATTACGGTGACAATGGAAGTATCTGCCATGATTCAGTTTTTTTCTTGGAACTTCTGATAAACGTCTGCATTACCGCAAGGTCATAGGGAACACGGTTCAAAAACACCCTTCGTTATTCCATTGTAGTATTGGATGCATGTACACAGCAAGGTGCAACATTTCTATGCTTATTTTAAATGTTGTCTTCACTCAGGCAAGTCGTGGAATTTCTCAGCAATGAAGGACACATCTATTCCACTGTTGATGATGACCATTACAAGTCTACAGATGGGGATTAATAAATGCAAGTTTCATTGAGGTGTCGCTCTCATTGGCGATGACAGATCTTAACAAAATATACATGCAGGTTATAATGTTGGCTGCATGTATATAATGTACTTGTATTTACCACAACTGCTGGTGACTCCTTGCAGCGAAGGGGTTAAAATGCCCACAATACAAAAATCAACATTTTGTACTATTGTCTAGGACATGATGCACTTCTAAAAACCCTAAGCTAATTTGTAAGAGGGGCTGTCCCTCATAGCAATTAAAATAAAATACATATATACAAAAAACACTTGCCAATGTAACCGACTTCTGTAAACTGGAACGTCCTATATTTCGGCAATCCCTTACTGCCCTCAAACATAACTGTTAGGCTAATGAGGGCCTAATGGTTTCCAGACAAGATTATAACTTTAAGGGCGGCATTTATGTAGTGGGACTGAAGATTTCCCAGTTTTGTCAAAGGTTGATATGAAGTTTATAAAAGCCTCCATATCTGGCAACAAGGGTAGAACTAACCCCTTCAGTTCCGGAGCTCCTGTCACCTGCGGCCCCATGCTGCATTTAGTCCTCATCTCGTCGCTCCTCGGCCCTCACATCGATGGAAGGAGAGGGTTCTCCTCTTACAGGGCGGATCGTGATCCAAGCATCGTTCCATGACGTACTGGGTACGTCATAAGGGCTGTGGGTGTGCCGGTCCTGTGATGTACCCTGTGTCCAAGGGCACCAAAGGGATTCTGTTGACTATGTTATTTAAAAACCCTTTGAAGCTGGTCACCAAGATATCTCAACTCCATTTAAACGTATCACATTGCTTTATGTAAAACTACACCGACAAAAGTCTCAAAGAATTGGTGCAAATGCATTTTTATTTTACACTTTAATTAATAAGCTTGTGCTCTGTTAATGCTGATCTAAAACCGCGCAGGAGAAATGTGTGTTTTTTCTAAAAATTGAGAACATCAGCAATTCTTGAGTAGATATATATTTTTGTTTTTGGAAATAAAACCTAAAAGTGAAAAAAAAAATCATGTTTGTATATAACGTCTTTGTGTGAAAACTGATATGTCACTTGGGTTTTATTAACACGCAGGGAGCTTTCAATTTAGTATAATGGTTTGTTGCCTTGTGTGTTGCAAGATGACATTTTGTGTGGACCAAAACAAGGAAGTGTCTAATATTAGAGAGACACCTAGCAACTGGAGAGATGGCACTCACGTGATGTTTACTGCAGCAGCATGGGTGCTCCAAGCAGAATAAGCAACGTCATTTTAGAGCCGAGAAGACGTCACAGGCCCTCGAGTCTTGAACAGGAGTTGAGGTTTATAGGAGATGGATGTTTTAGTCCAGACGTGGACAGTGATAAAAATACGCTTTGCTTTCCTTTTTGAAAGTGTTATAAATAGGAGCTAGTCACTCTCCGAGAGGGCCGCAAACAGATTTTCCAGGGCCCAGGACCTAGAGTTACATCCGAGCCTCCCTACGCCATTTCACACCTCACGAGCCCCCTCTATTTCCCACCCTCTTCCCATGTATTTCTCTCCCATCCATCTCACTCCCTCTGCCTCGATTACGAGGGGGGTGAGTGAGGAAGAGGGAGTGAGACGGAGGGGAGATAAATACATACCCCCCCTCGTATGTATTTTTTATCTCCCCTGCATCTCACTTTTACTCCCTCTTTTCCTCTCACTCTCTCCACCCCTCTCACTTGCCCCACCTTCTGTCAATTACCCTACTCTCACTCAATCCCCCCCTACAAAATACAATTTAAAAAGCTCCCCACTCCCCCAATACATATTCAAAAAAGATCCCTCCCACTCCCCAATACATACTTCTTTAAAAAAAACTTTACCTTAAGGATGGTCTGCAAGGGGCCTGTCCGGCTGGCACTACATGTTGGGCCCGGCTCTCCCTCGCTGCAGCCCTCTGTATTGTATTGTATGTCTTTATTTATATAGCGCCATTAATGTACATAGCGCTTCACAGTAGTAATACATGTGGTAATCGAATAAATAACAGATAATATAAATAACAGATCATGGGAATAAGTGCTTTAGACAAACATAACATTAAGGAAGAGGAGTCCCTGCCCCGAGGAGCTTACAATCTAATTGGTAGGTATGGAGAACGTACAGAGACAGTAGGAGGGAGTTCTGGTAAGTGCGTCTGCAGGGGGCCAAGCTTTATGTATCATGTGTTCAGAATGTTCACAGTGCTATTCATATGCTTCTTTAAGCAAGTGTGTCTTAAGGTGGGTCTTAAAGGTGGATAGAGAGGGTGCTAGTCGGGTACTGAGGGGAAGGGCATTCCAGAGGTGTGGGGCAGTCAGTGAAAAAGGTTTAAGGCGGGAGATGGCTTTAGATAAAAAGGGGGTAGAAAGAAGACATCCTTGAGCAGAAGGCAAGAGTCGGGATGGTGCATAGTGAGAAATTAGGGCTGAGATGTAAGGAGGGGCAGAAGAGTGTAAAGCTTTAAAAGTGAGGAGAAGAATGAAGTGTGAGATGCGGGATTTGATTGGAAGCCAGGAGAGGGATTTCAGGAGGGGAGATGCTGAGACAGATTTAGGAAAGAGTAGAGTGATTCTGGCAGCAGCGTTTAGGATAGATTGTAGGGGATACAGGTGAGAGGCAGGAAGGCCAGACAGCAGGAGGCTACAGTAATCAAGACGGGAGAGAATGAGGGCCTGAGTCAGAGTTTTAGCAGTCGAGCAACAGAGGAAAGGGCGTATCTTCGTGATATTGCGGAGGAAAAAGCAACAGGTTTTAGAAATGTTTTGAATGTGAGGGGCCAATGTGAGAGAGGAGTCGAGTGTGACCCCTAGGCAGCGTGCTTGGGCTACTGGGTGGATGATCGTAGTTCCAACAGTAATGTGGAAGGAGGTAGTAGGGGCCAGGTTTGGGAGGAAGTATGAGGAGCTCTGTTTTAGCCATGTTGAGTTTAAGGCGGCGGAGGGCCATCCAGGATGATATAGCAGAGAGACATTCAGAAACTTTGGTCTGTATAGCAGACCAAGCCGAGCCGGCGCGTGCTTGAAGCTGGACCAACCCTACTTCCGGCGCGTTGACTTCAGAGGCCTGTCGGTGAGGGACAGTGATAGAGGCCTACAGGCATGTGAGAGAGAGCCAGGGCCTGGCTGCGAGAGTACTGGCAGCCGGTCCTGGCCATAGGTGGGGCCCAACTTTCGCTGCCGGGCCACCTGCCGCCAGCGGGCACGGGATACCTATACCCCGGCCCTGCTCTCCGAAGCCATGCTGCCTGGGATAGAACTGCATGGCAGAATCGGTTAGATTTTCATTCTCGTCTGATGTCACAGGGCCTCACTCCAAAGGGCAAAGCCAATAAACTGAGGACAACACAAGCAGAGGATTCTGGGAAAATAAATGGCAACCTGAGTCTCCCTCACTGTTGACTCCTGAAACTACAACCGTTTATAGGGCTGAATGGTTTATGGGGTTGCAAGTTTGTTAATACATTTCCAGTACTGCTTGCAGGTGGTTGTTATTTAATGATGTGATTAAGCTGTTTTGGTGTAGAATTTCACCTTTTAAGACTTCATAAGTTTCTTTTCTAGATATCTACTATGTTAAATGTTATTTCAAGAAGCATTCTTCACTGACTTTTTGGGGGGATTCCCTGTACTGGTCTTTCCACCAGGAACACCTTTCTGATGCAATAATTATAAATTGCTCCCTGCAATGTCTGTCTAATAAGTAGAAACCATGTTATGACAGAACCGCCTGTCATGGGAGACCAGTACTTTTAACAGCAAAAGAAACCTGGGATCACTATCATCAAGCACAGGACAAAGTAATTAAATAAACGGGGTTTATTCTGGCAGGACCAGCAAATACACAGAAATTACATACACTCACTAAACTGGGGACCTGGGGGAAGTCTCTAGTCTCACTAGGTGCTGGGCACATGGTTCAGTAGGCTTACCCTGTCCTCGTTTTCTCCAGGTATCCAAAGTGCTATCCACACAATAGCCTCTTTAAATCTGCCGCCAGTTTGTAACGCCGTAAAGTCTGTAGATTCACTCGCAGAATCACCCTGGACTCGAATGCTTCAGCCGATCACGCAACGCTGTCTCCGTAAGATACACAGAACTCACAGCTCGATGTGCGCCTATGTGCAACTCTGTCTTGTTTCCGTCCGTATCTCCCCTAAAAAGTTCTCCGCTTGGTCCAGCTTCCCTTTCGAGTCCTCTGTTATTAAGAGAAGAGCAACTTTGAAAAGCCCGCAACCACGTTCGCTCTGTCAACTCCGTAGGATCCCACTCTGAAGCCCACCAGCACGAAGCTCTGATTCGTGCTCTCACGGCGCTGTCTACGTTGGTCTGCCTGCGCTGTGCTGCCCGGCTCCTCAGGCTGCGGTCCCAGTCACTGCCACAGCGCACGGCTCTGCGTGAGCTGTGCTATCAAGCCCCGCCTCCCCAGTCCGGCCGGTCCCAGTCCCTACCTTGTCGCGCACCTTTCCCCAGCGGTGCGTGACAGGTTTTCAGGGAGGCAGGAGAATTTGACCCCGACATCTGCGATGGGGGCGTGGCCACGCCCCTGCCGACGGTTCAGCCAATAAGGGCTAACCAGCCGCGGGACGTCATGGCCACGTCCCCGCAAACCCACAGCCACGCCCCCTCCTGTCGCAAATCTTCCCTCCCCCCCAGATCGCGGTGTAGCGCTGTGCACGCGCTGCTCCCCCCGCCGGGCGCGCGTGCCACAGTGAAGACTGGGGACTCAGCCTCACATAGCTGCCATGAGCTATCTTTTTAACATTGAGAGGAGCCATCAGCCAATCACAACGCGAGCCGTCAAGCAACAGCCAATCCCAGGCGAGGGGTTGATGGAGGCTCGCCCGGCTGTGCCAATCAGAGGGGGGTGGGCGGGCTTAGGTCCAAGACTGCATGGAAAGCGGGGAATTCAAACTGGCACACCAAAACAGCGCCTGCGGGGCTCAGACCCAGGGTTGCCACCTTCTACTGAAGGCAACCCCGGAGAAGAAGAAAAAATCCTTACTTGATGGCGTGGTGGGGCGGTATCTCCCGGCCTCCTGCTGCAATTCTCACT
The DNA here is from genome assembly GCF_040206685.1 of Ascaphus truei. NCBI lineage: Eukaryota > Metazoa > Chordata > Amphibia > Anura > Ascaphidae > Ascaphus > Ascaphus truei. The sequence goes on from NC_134488.1 coordinate 30,187,992, forward strand.
CAAACGGCAGCGAATATGGCGGCTTGGCGTCAAATGAGGCGGCGTTGCCATGGCAACCAGACGCGACCTAATGTCATGACGCTACTCAGAGGCCGTGTAGTGTCCGGTTGCCACGTTCACTGCAGTTGGAGGGGGAATTGCGGGATAATGCCGGAGTCGCCATCGCACATTGTTTGGTTCTTGATTTTCTTTTTATTTGCCTAAAATCATAGAACAATGTAACATTCAGCAAATGTGTTTATTGAAAGGTGACTAACAGGATTTAAAAAAAAAAATATTATCCGAATATCTTGCATTTTCCTTTACCCAATCCTGTTACAATAATGAAAGGCACGCCCTGCCAATTTTATTCTTAAGCAAAGCACTTTTGGAAATATAAGCTGTCAGTTTGCATTTGATTAACACACATATTCCCAGCTAGCTCAAACTCCCACACCCACCACATGATGAATATATATTTATGTCAACCACAGAGCTACTGAGCGTGGCAATTGCATACAACAAGAGACAGGGGGTGCCCAATGCTACATCCCATTGACAAAATATATATGATGAAAAGTATAAAGTAAAATACTTCAATAATAATAATAAATACTTGGTTAGTTAACTTGGGAGGTCATTTCATTTGCTGCAGGAACAAGACCTAGAATGCTTCTTCCCCTATTACAAAGGTAAAAGGAAGGGTTCACAGTGTAGTGTAGGACCTGCATTAATTTGGTTATACCTTGACGTTGGTATGCAGGCTTATGACGCTTTGGCCAAAGGGTTAACCAAATAACCAAGTATTTAATATTGCAGTTTGCATTTGAGCCTCAGAAATTAAAATATCACTTAAGTACACAAAAAGGAAAAAAAATATGTTTGGACTAACTTCCTATTTTTGTTTCACCCCGATGACTGAAATCCACCAGGAGTGTTGCTTTAAAATAAAATAGAAATTGTAAGCACTTATATAAAATATATATATACTAGCTGAGAGCCCCGGCGTTGCCCGGGATGTTTGTGGTGTGGGTGTGGCATTTGGGTGGGGAGTGGTCCACGCGGCCCATGTGCGGTGGTAGTGCTGCTGTGGCTGTACTGATGGTGATTGTATTGGTGTGCTGATTTGGGAGGGTTTGGTGCTGATGTGGGGGTGCGGATGTGGGTGTGCCGATGGGGGAGGTGCAAAGGTGGCGATGTGTGGGTGCTGATGGTGTTGATGGGGGCTGGGAATGGTGGGGAGCCGAGAATGCCAGTGTGCTGGGGGGGCATGGGATACCGGTGTGCTGATGTGGTGGTGCTGGGGTGTGTGTGTGTGTATACATGTTTGTGTGTATACATTGTATGTGTGTGTGTGTATACATGTGTGTGTGTGTGTATGTGTACGTGTGTGTGTATGTGTACGTGTGTGTGTATGTGTACGTGTGTGTGTATGTGTACGTGTGTGTGTATGTGTACGTGTGTGTGTATGTGTACGTGTGTGTGTATGTGTATGTGTACGTGTACGTGTGTGTGTATGTGTATGTGTACGTGTGTGTGTATGTGTATGTGTACGTGTGTGTGTATGTGTACGTGTGTGTGTGTGTGTATACACGTGTGTGTGTATACACGTATGTGTGTGTATACACGTATGTGTGTGTATACACGTATGTGTGTGTATACACGTATGTGTGTGTATACACGTATGTGTGTGTATACACGTGTGTGTGTATACACGTGTGTGTGTGTGTGTGTATACACGTGTGTGTGTGTGTATACACGTGTGTGTGTGTATACATTGTGTGTATGTATATATTGTGTGTGTGTATACGTGTGTGTATACACATGTGTGTATACACGTGTATACATGTTTGTGTGTGTGTATACATGTTTGTGTGTATACATTGTATGTGTGTGTGTGTGTGTGTGTGTGTGTGTGTGTACATTTGTGTGTGTGTACACATGTGTGTGTATACACGTGTGTGTGTGTGTGTATACGTGTGTGTGTGTATACATGTGTGTGTGTGTATACATGTGTATGTGTGTATACATGTGTGTGTGTGTATACATGTGTGTGTATATACGTGTGTGTATACACATGTGTGTGTGTACACATGTGTGTGTGTATACACATGTGTGTGTGTACACATGTGTGTGTGTATACACATGTGTGTGTGTATACACATGTGTGTGTGTGTATACATGTGTGTGTGTGTATACATGTGTGTGTATACATGTGTGTGTGTGTATACATTATGTGTATGTATTCCTGTGTGTATACGTGTGTGAGTGTATACGTGTGTGTGTGTGTGTGTGTACATGTGTGTGTGTGTATGTCTCCATGTGTGTGTGTGTATGTCTCCATGTGTGTGTGTACGTGTACATGTGTGTGAGTATACGTGTACATGTGTGTGTGTGTACGTGTCTACGTGTACATGTGTGTGTGTGTGTACGTGTACATGTGTGTGTGTGTGTGTACGTGTCTACGTGTACATGTGTGTGTGTCTACGTGTACATGTGTGTGTGTCTACGTGTACGTGTGTGTGTCTACGTGCGTGTGTGTACGTGTGTGTGTGTGTACGTGTGTGTCTACGTGTGTGTGTGTCTAAGTGTGTGTGTTTGTGTCTACGTGTGTGTGTTTGTGTCTACGTGTGTGTGTTTGTGTATACGTGTGTGTGTATACACATGTGTGTGTATACACATGTGTGTTTGTATACATGTGTGTGTGTGTGTGTGTGTGTGTATACATGTGTGTGTGTGTATACATGTGTGTGTATACATGTGTGTGTGTGTATACATTATGTGTATGTATACCTGTGTGTATACGTGTGTGAGTGTATACGTGTGTGTGTATGTGTACATGTGTGTGTGTGTATGTCTCCATGTGTGTGTGTGTATGTCTCCATGTGTGTGTGTGTATGTCTCCATGTGTGTGTGTACGTGTACATGTGTGTGAGTATACGTGTACATGTGTGTGTGTGTACGTGTCTACGTGTACATGTGTGTGTGTGTGTGTGTGTGTGTGTACGTGTCTACGTGTACATGTGTGTGTGTGTCTACGTGTACATGTGTGTGTGTCTACGTGTACGTGTGTGTGTGTGTCTACGTGTACGTGTGTGTGTGTCTACGTGTGTGTGTGTGTGTGTGTGTGTGTGTACGTGTGTGTCTACGTGTGTGTCTACGTGTGTGTGTTTGTGTATACGTGTGTGTGTTTGTGTCTACGTGTGTGTGTTTGTGTATACGTGTGTGTGTGTATACGTGTGGGTGTGTGTGTATACGTGTGTGTGTGTGTGTATACGTGTGTGTGTGTCTACGTCTGTGTGTGTGTGTGTGTCTACGTGTGTGTGTGTGTGTCTGTGTCCCTGTGTGTCCTTTGGCCCGTGACTCCGCCTCAGGGAAGGGGGGAGGTGGTGGGAAGGAGGGGGGTGGGGGGGAAGGGGAGGTGGGGGGGAAGGGGAGGTGGGGGGGAGGTGGTGGGAAGGGGGGGGGTGGGGCGGAGGTGGTGGGAAGGGGGGGGGTGGGGGGGAGGTGGTGGGAAGGGGGGGGAGGTGGTGGGGAGTTGGTAAGGGGGGTGGGGGAGGTGGGAAGGGGGGTGGAGGTGGTGAGGAGGTGGTGGGAGGTTGTAAGGGGGGAGTGAAGGGAAGGTGAAGGGGGGGTGAAGGTGGGGGTGGAGGGGAGGTGAAGGGGAGGTGAAGGGGGGGGTGGAGGGGAGGTGAAGGGGGGGGTGGAGGGGCGGTGAAGGGTGGGGGTGGAGGGGAGGTGAAGGGGGGGGTGGAGGGGAGGTGAAGGGGGGGGGTGGAGGGGAGGTGAAGGGGGGGGTGGAGGGGAGGTGAAGGGGGGGGGGGGTGGAGGGGAGGTGAGGGGGGGGGGTGGAGGGGAGGTGAAGGGGGGGGGGGGTGGAGGGGAGGTGGAGGGGAGGTGAAGGGGGGGTGGAGGGGAGGTGAAGGGGGTGGTGGAGGGGAGGTGGGGGGGGGTGGAGGGGAGGTGGGGGGGGTGGAGGGGAGGTGGGGGGGTGAAGGGGAGTTGGGGGGTGAAGGGGAGGTGGGGGGAGTGAAGGGGAGGTGGGGGGGGGGGGGGTGAAGGGGAGGTGGGGGGGGTGAAGGGGAGGTGAAGGGGGGTGGAGGGGAGGTGGGGGGGGGGTGAAGGGGAGGTGAAGGGGGGTGGAGGGGAGGTGAAGGGGGGGTGGAGGGGAGGTGAAGGGGGGGTGGAGGGAGGTGGAAGGGAAGTGGAGTGAGGGGAGGTGAGGGGTGGGTGAGGGGAGGTGAGGTGAAGGGGGGTGAGGGGAGGTGAAGGGGGGTGAGGGGAGGTGAAGGCCGCTCCCTCACCCGTCCGGCCGCTCCCTCACCCGTCCGGCCGCTCCCACGTGTATCTGAGGCGGGAGGCAGCTTGTTGTGGCCGCTCCCCCGCTGTGTCCCGGGCGCTCGCTCGCTCCGCTGACTGTAGCGGCGCCGGGGGGGGGGGGGGGGGTGGAGGGGAGGTGATTTGAAGGGGGGTGAGGGGTGGGTGAAGGCCGCTCACTCACCCGTCCGGCCGCTCCCACGTGTATCTGAGGCGGGAGGCAGCTTGTTGTGGCCGCTCCCCCGCTGTGTCCCGGGCACTCGCTCCTCCGCTGACTGTAGCGGCGCCGGGGGGGGGGGGTTGAAAGCGCGGCCAGACACGGGGAGAGGAGGAGGTGCGCGCGGGTTTGGAGGCTGATTTCGGGGAGGAAGAGGCGGAGGCTCCGGCGGGTATGTGAGCCCCCCCCCCCCCCCGGGTTAAATGCTGCTAATGTACACCCCCCCCCCTACTGTGTGTGTGTGTGTGTCCCTGTGTGTGTGTCCCTGTGTGTGTGTGTGTGTGTGAGTGTGTGTGTGTCCCTGTGTGTGTCCGTGTGTGTGTGTCCGTGTGTGTGTCCGTGTGTGTGTCCGTGTGTGTGTCCGTGTGTGTGTGTGTGTGTGTGTGTGTCCCTGTGTTTGTGTCCCTGTGTTTGTGTCCCTGTGTTTGTGTCCCTGTGTTTGTGTCCCTGTGTTTGTGTCCCTGTGTGTCCTTTGGGCCGTCACTCCGCCTCAGGCCAATGAGAGGTGTGCGGGGGCGGCCCAAGGGACCAATGAGATTTCCCCTAGGGACACCGGACATCCAGCAGGCAGGCAGGCTGGCATACAGTGCTTTCACTAATATAGTATAAGATATATATATATATATATATATATATATATATATATATATATATATATATATATATATATATATTAATGGCAATAGTCTTAATTTAAATAGCCAACCTGATAACCAGGTCTCGTGACCTTGTTTGCGCGCAACTGTCTAACTTGCGCTTGACAAAAACCATCTAATTTTGTACACCATGATACTGTATTTCTTAAAATAGGCAAAAGTTATATGTATGATCTTCAAACAACTGTTACAAGTGGTTGGAAAAAATGTAACAGGGCTGAAAGCTTTTTTTTTAAATTGCAAACCTGCAACAGGATGTTGCATCAAAAGTGCAAACTTATTAAAACCGCGAAGCAGATATCTCTGCACTGCTACAGCATCTTACAGACCAACTGGCTGCAGCAAGAGGGTTTGCTAAATTCAGTGTTCCTCGGGAGACAATAGATATTTTTGTTGAAAAACAAATCTTCAATCCTTCTGCGGTTTCCAACGTCTGACAGATCAGTGTGTAATACCCTGTAAAAATTATCTTAAATGTGTTCGTTACAGGGAGATTTGTAAGAAATGCCTTGTGACAAATCTAAAATGGCAAACATTTTAAAATCTCAATTTCTAGCTGTGGATTTAATTTTTGCTTTGGTACGTTTTGCAGAAAGGCGTTTATTAAAAAAGATTCTAAAGAGGAAGAACAGGCTTCAGACGGGCTGCAGGGAAGAGAGGTTCTATAGTCCTGTGTGAAGCGGCCTAGAAAATAAAAATACAAAAAACAAAATCAGGAAACGTGAAACCATCAAATAAAGTACTGTATGAATCTTTGGCACATGGATCCTGAAAACCTTCAACACATACATACACACAGAGAAATACAGCTACTTTGTGACCAGAAGATCAACAAGTAAAATGAAACCATTTTTGGTAGCGGCTTTGGAAACCTCAGCAGCATCATGTTTCTGCTTTAAAATATATATATATATATATATGTATATACACACACACGTTTGTACAAATTGAACTCAATCGTCTTTGTTATAAAATTGCTTCAGTAGACCAGGGGTGGCTAACTCCAGTGCTCAAGGGCCACCAACAGGTCACATTTTAAGGCTATCCCTGCTTCAGAACAGGTGGCTCAGTCAATGACACACCCACCTGTGTTCAAGCAGGGATATCCTGAAAACCTGACCTGTTGGTGGCCCTTAAGGACTGGAGTTGGCAACGCCTGCCTCAGACCTCTCTAAGTGAGAGAAGGTCCCTTTGGAAAAGCGTTCTAGTTAGATTAAGTGGAAGCAAATGATGTCAGTCTGATTATCCCTGCCCTCACTTTGGAAGGAGAAGCCATGAAACAGAATGAGACAAGCAGAGAATTCTGAGAGACTAAATGGTAGTTACAGAGTGATATAGAGGCTAATTCGTGCAACCAAAATTGTCAGTAAATTTGGGGATTTTTATGGTAAAAAAAATTGTACTCTTTCATATCACGTGTTTAGCTTAATATTAATTGTACCTTCAACAATCTGATTTTCCATGTAGCATGTAATTTACTTTTTTTTTTTTATAGCACTTTACAAAGTGGCCCTTGGAACACACTGAATTCTAATACAAAAAGTGCATAGAATATACAGGAAAGGAAATCCCTGTTGTGTAGAGTTTACAATCTGAGCGGCATGTTGTAAGACAGACAGTAGGCGAAGGAGGAAGTGCAGTAGGTAGCAGTGCCTGGCCTTGATGGTGGGTATGTGACTCCTGTGAGTGAGGTGTAGTGGCCATGAGCCCAGTCTGTTGAAATGCTTCATTGAGAAGGTGGTTTTAGGTTTGATTTGAAGGTGGGCGGAGAAGTTGCCGGGCGTACGCTGAGGGTTAGGCCATGTCCCCGCTGGCTACTGCAGCGCCCGCTGTGGCGGACGCTGCAGGGACAAGAGCCGCCCCACAATGGGGCCGGGCCCGCTGCGCCGACAAACTCCTGCTCTCAAGAAAATTGAGATCAGGAGTCGCGACTGAGTGCTAGGCCACGCCCCCTGGCGGTTCAGCCAATAAGGTCGAACCTGCTGGGTGACGTCACGGCCACGCCCCTGTCATTCCCCCGTCAGGCCCCCCCCTGTCTTTCCCTCTGCAGTGAGCTGCAGACAGGGGGACTCGGCTGCACGCGCCTCCTGCCTCGCAGACGTGCGTGCAGCGCAGGCAGCGGGGCCGTAGCCTAAAGCCTTGGTCATGGTAAAAAATTCCGTGCTGAGCCAGCACACTTACCTCCTGCATCTGGTATGTGTGTGGCTTTAGCAGGCGCTTGCGGAGGCGTGCTGAATTGCAGCCGACAGATTAATTTGTTTTCGCGCTTACAGGAGCGGAGGGCCAATGGCAACAAGGGACTAGCCCCGCCTCCCAAGTGTGCTCGCTTTTTTGCCTTACAGGACGCAAAAAAGCTCCTGCTTGAACAGGCGGGGCTGAGCACGAGCGCTGAGGAGCGCGGCTGGTATTACCATGTCCGCGGCCTGAGGGTGTTTTCACTGGTAGAGGGCAGCAAAGGAGGTATTAAGCGAGAGCGCTGTAGAGGTGAAAGGGGTGGAAAGAAGACCATCAAGAGCAGAGCACAGGAGACGAGCAGGGGGTATTTAGAGAGAAATCAAATCTGCAATACAGAGGGGCAGTGGAGTGTAGGGCCTTGAAGGTGGGAAGGAGACATCTGTAGGTGATAAATCATTTTATAGGGAGCCAGTAAAGAACTCAGGCCCAGATTACAAAAGGATGCTACGCTTTAACACGCCTTCACTACCATTTAAAATGAGTTGGAGTAAAGGCATGTTAAAGCGTATTGCCCTTTAGTGAATCTAGGCCTTTGTGTTTGAGCATTTTCAAACTCACCTCTGATTCATCAGTACGTTGTTTTATCCGTCAGCTTTAATTTATCATACGACCAATTCATAATCCGCCTCACTATCACTGTCTGTTGGGAAAGCGAATTTGTAATTACTCAAATGTAAATGAATTGAATAGTTTTCTGGCCTAGAGGAATATTTATGTAAAAACTATTTCTGCAGGGCTTAATAAAGATGGCTGCTGTTGGAATGTGTAACTTGGCCCTGATCACTGCGATATGCCATGTTTGCTGCGTTCTGCCCTCCTGCAGTTTTTCGTAGTTAGGATTTTAGGCCTGAACTTGCAAAGTTTCATTTTTCTTCTTTTCTAAAACAATTAGTAAAATTGCAGATGTGTTTTGTGGCTTTTAATTTAATTTATTGCATTTTCTAATCCACACTCATAAATATATACCGTCATGCATACCTACATATACTGGTAATCAGAGCAGGCAGTGTGCATCAGGGAAGGTGTGTAGCTAAGTCAGCAGATTGACTGACACACACCCCTACGCAAAGAGCAGACTGACTCCGATACAAACACACACACCTACACGCAAAGAGCAGACTGACTCCGATACAAACACACACACCTACACGCAAAGAGCAGACTGACTCCGATACAAACACACACACAGAGCAGACTGACTCCAATACAAACACACACACCTACACACACAGAGCAGACTGACTCCAATACAAACACACAGAGCAGACTGACTCCAATACAAACACACACACAGAGCAGACTGACTCCAATACAAACACACACACCTACACACACAGAGCAGACTGACTCCAATACAAACACACAGAGCAGACTGACTCCAATACAAACACACACACCTACACACACAGAGCAGACTGACTCCAATTCAAACACACACACCTACACACACAGAGCAGACTGACTCCAATACAAACACACAGAGCAGACTGACTCCAATACAAACACACAGAGCAGACTGACTCCAATACAAACACACACCTACACACACAGAGCAGACTGACTCCAATACAAACACACAGAGCAGACTGACTCCAATACAAACACACACACCTACACACACAGAGCAGAAAAATTGGGGAGTGGGGGAGGGGGCCAACCCCAATCGCTCACTACACAACGAGCCATCACCCTAGTGCGTGTGTGTGTTATGCTCTTCAGAAGAGAGGAAGCACACCAGACTTTACAACAACAAATTGATTCTACGTTTTCAACGTTTCATTGTATTTACAACACCACCTTCAGGTGTTGAAACACCCTCCTCTTGTGAAGTGTGTAGATCAGTTTTTTTCAGCAGGTATTCCCTACAATTTTCAGGTAATTTGAAAATTATACCAAATACAGAAGAATTTACAATGTATGTGATCTCAGACGCGCTATTAGAGAGGGATGGGGTTCCTTACAATGCATCTGATCTCAGACGCGCTATTAGAGCGGGTTGGGGTTCCTTACATTGCATCTGATCTCAGACGCGCTATTAGAGAGGGTTGGGGTTCCTTACAATGCATCTGATCTCAGACACGCTATTAGAGAGGGTTGGGGTTCCTTACAATGCATCTGATCTCAGATGCGCTATTAGAGAGGGTTGGGGTTCCTTACAATGCATCTGATCTCAGACACGCTATTAGAGAGGGTTGGGGTTCCTTACAATGCATCTGATCCCAGACGCGCTATTAGAGAGGGTTGGGGTTCCTTACAATGCATCTGATCTCAGGCGCGCTATTAGAGAGGGTTGGGGTTCCTTACAATGCATCTGATCCCAGACGCGCTATTAGAGAGGGTTGGGGTTCCTTACAATGCATCTGATCCCAGACGCGCTATTAGAGGGTTGGGGTTCCTTACAATGCATCTGATCTACGACGCGCTATTAGAGATGGTTGGGGTTCCTTACAATGCATCTGATCTCAGACGCGCTATTAGAGAGGGTTGGGGTTCCTTACAATGCATTTGATCTCAGACACGCTATTAGAGAGGGTTGGGGTTCCTTACCTTACAATGCATCTGATATCAGACGCGCTAATAGAGAGGGTTGGGGTTCCTTACAATGCATCTGATCTCAGACGCGCTATTAGAGAGGGTTGGGGTTCCTTACCTTACAATGCATCTGATCTCAGACACGCTATTAGAGAGGGTTGGGGTTCCTTACCTTACAATGCATCTGATCTCAGACGCGCTATTAGAGAGGTTTGGGGTTCCTCAGAATTTCACAATATAATTATAGGCTTCCTTAACCAAAAAAACTACTGGTGTAGATATTGGCAGCTGCCGTTTCTGCCAGGACTGAGCACCCAGCTTATTCTTGTCGGTTTAGGTGAGCACCTACGCCCTCCGTTACTTTGTATCCCCGTTATTTCAGCAAATGTTTCATTTTTTTTTCTCCCAGTAGCTTCTTTGATCTCTCAAATTGGCTAAAAGCCTACTAGCTCCTTTAACTTTAGGGTTATGGAAGAGACAAACATAGGCGCACAGACATAAGCACAGACGTGCACGCTCGCTCATACAAACATACATGCATAGGCACACATACATATGTAGACAAACCTATAGAGAGAATACATTAACGCTTTCGCACACCTAAATAGATATAGTGAAGAAAGAAAAAAAAACACCTATTTTAATCCAAAATGGCTACACAGGTTCCAGAAAGTGCATAAAATCTCAATTGAATCAGTTTTTAACACAGGACATCTTTTCCATATGGATGCAAGCAGAATTACCAAAGGGAAGAGAAGCTCCGGTATCAGACCAGAAGATGTATGGTAGCAGTTATTGTGGGAGTCCCTCACAAACGATGCGTATCGGACACATACTTCGACCCTTCTTCAGAACTATGATGCAATGAGATGTAAAGAGACCAGTGTTTACCCTTATGTGGTCAGACTACCACAAATATGTGATGTCATATCAGGGACTTGTGCAGTGCTGCCAATGGGAGGGAGCGCAGGGACATGTGGCGGAGGGGGTCCCGGCGATTTGAACCCAGAAGGTAGGCACTGTCGGGAGGTCGGCCCAACTTCCCATATCGGGTGTTGGGCCCCTCACGCCTGCTCCACAGGTAGGGCCCAGGGAAGAGGAGGGAGGGAGTGAGTGGGGCAAGAGGGGGGAAAGAGTAAGAGAGGGAGAGAGAGTAAGGGGGGCTATGGCGGAGAGTGATAAGTGGAGGAAAAGAGTAAGAGGGGAGTGAAGTGGATGGAGTAAGAGGGTGGGGAGTGAGGTGGGATGAGAGCTGGAGGAACAAAGAGGAAGGGGTGAGAGAAAGTGTTAGAAAGGAAGGGGAAGAGAGAAATGGGAAGTGTTAGAGAATGCGGAAGAGAGAAAAAGAGTGGGCCGCCAGGGGAGGGGGGGGAGTGGACACCTCCCAGGGGGAGACTAGTCCTGAGCCCCTGCTTGTGTGTTACACTGTCTCTGAAAGGGAGGAGGGCGATGTGATTATATAAGTGTGAGCACTGGTCTCCGTACATTTCCTTGCATCATAGTTCTGAAGCAGGATCACAGTGTGGATCCGAAACCCTCATTTCTTGTAATGGACGTCCACATTCAAGGACTAGCCTGGATCCCCAGATCTGGTTAGGAGGCTTCTTTTCCCCCTGATGAGTCTGCCTCGCGTTTGTTGCAGGGGGTGGCCAACTCCAGTCCTCAAGGCCACCAACAGGTCAGGTTTTAAGGATATCCCTGCTTCAGCACAGGTGGCTCAGTCAAAGACTGAGCCTCTGATTGAGCCACCTGTGCTGAAGCAGGGACTGATTGTGCCGCTTGTGCTGACACAGGGTTTTCCTTAAAACCTGTTTGTGGTCACCCTGGTCTATAGGAAATATGTCTGGCCTATGAGCTCTTGCAAATAACTCATATATTTGATGTAGTTTGAGCAACCTGTGCAGCCATTTTGAATCCAAATAGATTTGGATTTTTTTGGTTTATTTATTTAGGAGTGCACGAGCTTTCCCGTATTCTCCCGTTGGTGATTGGAGGTTTGATGGACCCTCCAGTTTCATGGCGTCCTGCTCTTCCATGTTTTCGCTTTGTACATGTTGTCAGTTGTGGCGACCTTTCAATACAGCTGTTGTGTAACACGTCACTTTTAATTTATGTGGCCTGACACAAGCACTGTAGATACCCACAGAACACGAACGCTCTCATTCTTCATATTCCGCGTCCCCGTCTCCTCGCTCTGTGTCTGGCTCTGTCACTCTGTTCTCTATCAGATGCGACCCCTCGGTAACTCACCAGGTCGTGTGGTACTGAATGGGGGAGACAGGGAGCTGCCGGGGAGTTACTGACCGGGTCAGATCTGATATAATAGAGATCAGAGCGTCCAAGCTCCGCTCTGCGGGCAGGACACAATGACGAGGAGGTTCGGTCAGACAGCAACAGGTTAATATCAGGATTTCATGTTCTGATGGCAAGTTTCTATTTGGAGTTGAAATGGCAGAGAAATGAGGCCCCCTGAACCAGTGAGAGCGGCTTAGTCTGCTTATAAGGTGCAGTCGCCTATGCAGTCGGCCATGGGAAATGCAGCCAGTCTCACATCTCTACCCAATATTTAATGTACCTCCCAGTCATTGCCAGTATGCTCCTTAAGGGCCCACCTGGGATTTCTCCTGGTACCCAGCCTCAACCTGTATTGCCATGTGGGGCAATGCCCAGTTTAGTGTTGGCATGGATCATGCCACAGAGGGATCAGTCTTACCTTCGTGAGTAGTGACAATGTGAGGCAGAGGTGAATATGTGTTCCTGTTCTGTACAGTACAAGCCGCTAGAATTTTGCTAACTCTGTGCACTTCGTAGCTCTGACATGGTATGTTTCTAGAAGGTGGAATTGGAGGACTTTCCTAAAGGGAGAAGAGAGAAAAAAAAACCAGCAGTGTTATTTTCATATAATCATATAATGTCAACATATTAATGTTAAAGTTTTTTTTTTAATGTTAAATTGATGCGTAATTGAAGTCATTTTTAACATGGTCACTGATTTTTAGATTCAGTGCTTCTAACAAAAAAAATAATACTTTTGCAGAAAAATGAAATATTTTTAATTGGTCCATAAACCTCAAATCACGGTATTTCACGGGTTATTTGGAGTACCAGGTGGAGTTACAAGAGTGGCGTTATGGAGCAAAAAGTAGGAGTTTTCAGAAGTTGCTATGTGTAATGATATGAGGGGTTATATGGAGAGATAGGAGGAGTTATAGGGAGAGGTTATATGGAGAGATAGGAGGAGTTATAGGGAGAGGTTATATGGAGAGATAGGAGGAGTTATAGGGAGATGTTACATGGAGAGATAGGAGGAGTTATAGTGAGGTTATATGAGAGATAGGAGGAGTTATAGGGAGAGGTTATATGGAGAGATAGGAGGAGTTATAGGGAGAGGTTATATGGAGAGATAGGAGGAGTTATAGGGAGCGGTTATATGGAGAGATGAGGAGTTATAGGGAGAGGTTATATGGAGAGATAGGAGGAGTTATAGGGAGCGGTTATATGGAGAGATAGGAGGAGTTATAGGGAGCAGTTATATGGAGAGATAGGAGGAGTTATAGGGAGAGATATGGAGAGATAGGATGAGATATAGGAAGAAGTTATATGGAGAGATAGGAGGAGTTATAGGGAGAGATAGGAGCAGTTATATGGAGAGATAGGAGGAGTTATAGGGAGAGATAGGAGGAGTTATAGGGAGCGGTTATATGGAGAGATAGGAGGAGTTATAGGGAGAGGTTATATGGAGAGATAGGAGGAGTTATAGGGAGCGGTTATATGGAGAGATAGGAGGAGTTATAGGGAGAGGTTATATGGAGAGATAGGAGGAGTTATAGGGAGAGGTTATATGGAGAGATATGAGGAGTTATAGGGAGCGGTTATATGGAGAGATAGGATGAGTTATAGGGAGAGGTTATATGGAGAGATAGGAGGAGTTATAGGGAGAGGTTATATGGAGAGATAGGAGGAGTTATAGGGAGAGGTTATATGGAGAGATTGGAGGAGTTATAGGGAGAGGTTATATGGAGAGATAGGAGGAGTTATAGGTAGCGGTTGTATGGAGAGATAGGAGGAGTTATAGGGAGAGGTTATATGGAGAGATAGGAGGAGTTATAGGGAGAGGTTATATGGAGAGATATGAGTTATAGGGAGCGGTTATATGGAGACATAAGAGGAGTTATAGGGAGCGGTTATATGGAGAGGTAGGAGGAGTTATAGGGAGAGGTTATATGGAGAGTTAGGAGTTAAAAGGAGCGGTTATATGGAGAGATAGGAGGAGTTATATGGAGGTATATTTATTCATCATGAGATGTATTTTTCTGTTACTGGAAACTGTTCGGACTAGTGGTCTACTGGAATGCTAACAAGTCTAGTTCCTCGTTGAGGCCTTCTGGTTGCATGGTTTGCAGTTTAAATATCCAGTATGATTCTCTTTGTCTCAGTTTCTGGAATCTGTCACCTCTTGCGACACCCATATTTATGCTTTCAATTCCTAACCGGTCCAAACCTTCTGTATTCTGGTTGTGCTTGGGAGCAAAATGCCTGGATACTCCACGTCCCACGAACCCTTTAGCAATGTTCTGTTTGTGTTCAAGAAACCTTTCTCGAAGCATCCTGTTTGTGCGCCCTACATACTGTGTCCCATAGGGGCAAGGTACGAGATAAACCACATGGGTAGTATTGCAGTTTATAAAATGTTTTAATTTATATGTTTCCTCTGTGACTCTGGATCTAAATTCAATCTCTTTGTTCCTAATGTGTTTACATGTGAGTCACCTGTTACCTCCACCTTTGTAACAGCCTAACGGACAAACTGGTGACCAGGTATCCCTCATACTTTGCATGGTCTCGACACTGGTTTTCTTATTTCATAGTGCGCCGGGCGCAATGATGTTTTTCAAGGATCTAGCTTTCTTGAAAATGACAGCTGGTCTGTCCGCTAATTCCTCCTTTAGAATTTGATCATTTAATAGTATTCCCCAATTTTTGTTAATCATTTTTTCAATGTTTTTGGCCGACTTGTTATATTTTGTTATGAATAAACACTTTTTTTCTATCCTCTCTCACTCAGGTTCTTCTCCTTGTTTGTCTTTATTGATAAGTACATCTCTGTTTTAAATTGCGAACTTAATTGGTCATTCCTCCCTTCCCTTCTGTACCCTTTTTCTTCAAAATTTCTCTTCAATAAAAGTGACTGCTGCTTAAAATCCTGATCTTCCGTACAATTTCTACGTAATCTTAGAAGCTGTCCATACGGGTGTCTGTTTTCTATCGTTTGAGGTGGTTGCTTTTAGAGTGTAAATAGCTTTTCGCATCAACTGTTTTAAAATGTGTTTTAGTGCAGATATTCACTTCCTCATTAAAAAGAATTCAATCGAGATAGTCTATTGAGTTTGCATCATAGTTGTGGGTTAAAATAAATCTAATACAGTTTGTAATCAAACTGATCTAGTCTGGGCATATTAAAAGGCACTAAACCAGGCAAACAAGCTTGAACCTCGTACAGGCAAAGTTTTTTGTTTTCAATTTTATTACAAAGTTTGTCTTAATACATCAAGTCATTAATAATACATAACATTTGCTACAAAAGCGCCCCTGTTTGTGTTTTGAAAAGCGCCCCTGTTTGTGTTTTGAAAAGCGCCCCTGTTTGTGTTGTGAAAAGCGCCCGTTTGTGTTTTGAAAAGCGCCCCTCTTTGTGTTTGAGTTGTTACCAGATGTAGTTTACACTAAAAGGAATTGAAACAATGTAGATAGATTTAGAGAACATACTTTTTAGTTGCACTTGATATTGGATAGTTGCATATTTTCTTCTTCTTGCAGTTTGCAAGCAGCATAATGAGTAGGATTGAGAATGCCACTCAATGCACACCTTGCCACATGTATGTGCACTTGGAGCAGCTGTTCCGAGGAGCATACCGCTGTGAGAGGTGTGAGCTGGTGGTCTCTTTGGAGTATCAGATTGTTGATCTGCAGAGGCAACTTGCAACATTAAGGGACATTGTCAACCTTGAAAGGAGTTTATTGCTCACTGAGAAGGACCAGGCTGTGGTTAGTGGTGCGGAGGGTGAGCTATGACAGAGGACCAGGAAGAGGTAGGCAGCTAGGTAACAGTTGGCATGGGGAACAGGAGTACGAGACTGGTCAGTTCTGAGCTGACCCATCGAAATAGATTTGGCACAGTGAGTAAAAATATTGGGAGTGGCAGGGTAAGATTAGCAAGGCTGGGGGAGACTGATTCCTCTAGCAGCCAGGGGAATAGTTCCTCCAGCACAGTGTGGACCCAGGATACTCAGAGACCTGATTGTGGATGTAGGGGAATCAATCATTAGGATGGTAGGTAGTGCAATCTGTTGCTGTGACCGCATGAACCAAACAGCTTGTCTCCTATGTGCCTGGGCTCTGCACAGTGCAGATAGGGTAGGCAAATTGTTGGGAGGGGCTGGCAATGACCCAATGTGTACCTGCTCACACCAATGACAACGTTAAAGAAAGAGGGAGGGTCCTAAAAAATTATTTCGGGGATCTAGGCTGCAAGTGTTAAGGGAAGAACCCACAAGGTGCTATTTTCAGAAATACCCCAGGGAGGCAGTTGGAGTATAGGGAGGTTAATGCATGGCTTAGAAAGTGGTTTAGGAACGAATGTTTGGGGTTATCAGAGCAATGGGAGTCTTTCTCTAAGAGGTGCTATCTTTATAGTAGGGATGGATGTCATGGTAGGAGCAGCCAGGCCAGCACATTAGAGATTAATCCCAGGATTTGCCCATGTTACCAGCTAAAAGACCATCTTATTGCAGCCAAATGGCTGACTAGTGTGTTTCTGTGTATCCCCTGTAAAACCTGTTATTCCCCATACATATGTAATGTATTAATGTAATTCCTTGTGTGTGCTGGGTTGGCAATTCACTTAGCCAGCCTGCAGAACGTGGACTTGCAGGCGCTCTGCACGGCACAAGGCTTAACTCGACCCTCCAAATAAATAGTCTTAGTCGACCCAAGCTAGATATAGACAAGGGAATGAACCCAAAAGCTGATGCTACCAGAGTCAAGTATATAAGGGGTTAATGGGAATAATCCATAGTCCGCTGTATCGAAGATGGCTCCTCACCATTGACATGAATGATAAGTCATATAAGAATAATATGAGGATAATATAACTCACCCGTGGCGGGGGGCCCGTTTTGCAGTGTGGGGCTGGGTCCAGGAATGTGAAGTATCCAGAAACACCGCACTCCTGTGTCCCTTGTGCCGTTAGCTGCTGCCCTTACCCGCCCGGTGTATGTTGTATCCTCTGGAGGTTGCTGAGTACGTTGAGCTGTGTATCCTGCTGGAACGTCTCTCCTGGCGTCTTTCCTGGACGAGGGAGCTTGCGGTGGCGTCCTAGGTGTTTTTCGGCGCCAACCCAGCTTCCCTGTGGATACCAGCTGATTCCAAATCAGCGCACGCTGTTTCACTCAGAGAGGAGGAGCCGCTGGTGCGTCCTTGCAGTCACTGCGCTCCGGCGTGCCGATGGTTGGGGGATGTGACGTCAGCGCTGTCGGGATGTATCGTGGTGAGGAGTCTGCGTGCACCAGCCGATTGAAATGTAGATAAATAGTAGGGTGGAGGCGGTCACAGCACTTGGAGTCCAGTCAAAGGATGAAGATAAAATCAGCTTTATTAGAACATGCTGTACATCGCAGATAACATACTCTGACGCGTTTCGTCTCTGTCCGAGACTTTTTCAAAGAGTAATTTGCCGTTATCACACAGGTTCCTTAAATAGGTCCCAAACAAATGTGATTGGATGTTCCAATTGTGAATATATGGAACCCAATCAGCCTGATGGGCTGATGACCTTGATGGGACCCATACAAGGAATCTGTGCGAGAAAATACAATACATGCAAATAAAATATATATATAATAAAGGAAAAGATCATATATATTTTTAAACACATAACATACATTTTAAAAGAAAAAGAAAAAGAAAAAGGCGATCACTGCGATTTAAAGCATGATACAATGAAATAATTGAATGTTACAAATATGGAGTTTGGGATGTGAAGGGATGTGAAAAATAAAAATATATATATATACATAAAGGAATTGTATAAATTGATATATATTTCTTCAAGAGAATAATAATAAATAAAGTCATAGTGATGCTGATAATAATCATCATATAAATCTATAATTATAATTATAAGTACAATAATAGACAATACTCAATTGTGCAATTGTGTACTCAAATGTGTATCACATACCCATGTGTGTGGGGGTAGGGAGGGTGTATTCCAGTGCATCAACCCTTCTCTATATCTATAACTTTTTGACTCCATATGCTTTATTGTTCCATTTGTTTAACCAATAGTACAGTCATCAACAACAAATATTATATAACTATTTAATATCAATATTGTTGCACAATTGAGTATTGTCTATTATTGTACTTATAATTATAGATTTATATGATGATTATTATCAGCATCACTATGACTTTATTTATTATTATTCTCTTGAAGAAATATATATCAATTTATACAATTCCTTTATGTATATATATATATTTTTATTTTTCACATCCCTTCACATCCCAAACTCCATATTTGTAACATTCAATTATTTCATTGTATCATGCTTTAAATCGCAGTGATCGCCTTTTTCTTTTTCTTTTAAAATGTATGTTATGTGTTTAAAAATATATATGATCTTTTTCTTTATTATATATATTTTATTTGCATGTATTGTATTTTCTCGCACAGATTCCTTGTATGGGTCCCATCAAGGTCATCAGCCCATCAGGCTGATTGGGTTCCATATATTCACAATTGGAACATCCAATCACATTTGTTTGGGACCTATTTAAGGAACCTGTGTGATAACGGCAAATTACTCTTTGAAAAAGTCTCGGACAGAGACGAAACGCGTCAGAGTATGTTATCTGCGATGTACAGCATGTTCTAATAAAGCTGATTTTATCTTCATCCTTTGACTGGACTCCAAGTGCTGTGACCGCCTCCACCCTACTATTTAGTCGACCCAAGGATTGATGGAAAAATGGCATCCCAGGATAGTACCTGGACTATGGAGAACGTGAGACTCCGTTGTGAGGAGCCATTTCACCAAACCAATGGACTGTGTGAGTGTTTCAATGGCACCCCGAAACAAATGCTGCAGACATTTGTATAGGCCGAAGGGGGACACTGGGAAGCACACCTGCAGAACCTACTGTTTGTCTACAGAGAGGTGCCGCATGAGTCTACTGGCTTCCCACCATTCTAATTTCTGTATGGGTACCAGTTCCATGTACAGCTCAGTCTATTCCAGGAAGGATGGGAGCAGGAGACCACCACAACTGATGCCTTAGTCCTGCAGTATGTGGTGGAGGTCAGGGATCGGTTAGCGATCTCATGGGGTTTGCACAGTCCAACCTCCAGGCAGGTCAGACCAGGCAGAAGCGCTGGTATGATAGGAAAGCCTGTAGCAGACAGTTCATCCCGGGGCAGAAGGTGCTTGTTCCGAAGCCCACTCAACAGATCAAGCTCCTAGCCACCTGAACCAGCCTGTACACATTCATCCGGCTGAGCAAATTATGTGGTAGGTTTAGATGAGGAGCAAGTCAGGCAGAAAACCTATCACATCAACATTCTCAAAGAGTATCACTCGAGTGGGCCGACGGTGATGGTAATAAGTAAGCTGTCGCTGGGAGATGCAGCAAGCCAGGCTCTGCCTGATCTCCATGGGGAAGCCTGGCAGGGAGGCTCCGTGGAGCACGTGAGGATTGCTCCCCAGATTGTATCACTTCAACGGGAGCATTGTTAGGGAGGTATGCGGCTCTGTTCATGGACAATCCAGGCAGAACCCACCTCCCTGATCATCCGGTCAACACTGTCCCCTCCGCAAAAATGCCTACCGGATTTCTGCAGAGGTTAAGTGGAGTATTGATGGGGAGATCAGGGAAATGTTGCCCATATGGGTACTCTCCCAGTCACAAAGTCAGTGGGCATCGCCGGTTGTCCTGGTACCACCTGTCAGGAGACCAGTACTTGTAACACCTTTTACCACCAGGGATCACTATCATCAGACAGGACACAATAATTGAACAAAACTGAATTTATTCTGGCAAACCAGCAAACACACAAAATATACAATATACACTCACCAACTGGGGCTCTAGGGGGAAGTCTCTAGCCTCAACTAGGTGCAGGGCGCCTGCTTCAGGTAGGCTTACCCTGTCCGCTTCTTGTCCCAGGCTTCTCAGTCCTCCTCTCAGTGCTATCCATCACAAAGCACTTTCGAATCTCCCGCTCAGCTGTGCCTCCGTCAGATTTTAGCTTGCTCCGCTGGCCGGGCTTCTCCATCGCTTCTCTACCAGTGTGTAGCTCTTTTATACAGAAGCACTTTTGAAAAGCCCGCTTGCGCGATTGCTCCCAGAGATTGTCTCTTTCACATTGTCTGCCTCACTGCACCGGCCGGTCTCCTTACATAGCCTTTGCTGCCTATCTTCAACATGGAGAGGGCTGGCAGCCAATCACAGCACGGATCGTGGCCGTGCAGCCAATCACAGGCGGGGGCTTTCCCGGCTGCACCAATGGGAGGAGGGAAACCAGCTGGAGCGCTCAGGGCCGCCCCAGGCTAACGGAGGGGTTAGGAAGCAGCAGATTTGAAAGCTGCCAATGAGAGTTGCTCTAAGGGACTTAGACCCAGCACGGCTCCATTTGGCCAGCACCAATTCGTCCACTGGGACAGCGTCTGCGGGGAACAAAGGGTCTCGGTCGGGTAGACGAGTGGGAACTTTAAACTAAAAAGAACACAACAAGCATTCCATCGGTATCAAAGTACCAGAGACCCGAGGAGTAAGTATTCCGAAGTGACACCCAGCACCTAGTGAGCTAGGATTCCCCCCATAACCCCCGAGTTTGGGGAGTGTGAAACCTTGTATTGTGTTGCTTCTGTTTGCTCCAGCCGAAATAAACGTGTTTTATTTAATTCCTCCGTTCTCTCTGATACTTGCGATCCCTGCGATAATTGTCCTGGTCTCCCGTGACAATGGATTTACACCTCAACGAAGAGGGATCTTCTGTTCTATGAGGGAGGATGATTACAAGGTTGGTGGAGATTTTAAACTAGGAGGGAGGGGGTAGTGACTAGATAGAAATGGGGATAATGGAATTATGTGGGACACCTGGTGGAAGGGTTTATATAAAGGGTTTCTTTGGACTTTAAAGTTTATGCCATATGCTCTTGAGAAAGGCCATGTGAGGCCGAAACGTCACGTCGAATCTATTGGCAATAAATTTGCAGTAAAAAATCCGTAGTGCCCTGTTTCTTCCATCATTTCCATAGTTTATTGGATTACCACACAGAGAATCCTGAACCAGGTGCGCCGGTATTTGTATTTATTTATTTTTATCATAGGTGTGCAGCAGTCCCCTTTCCCATTGGATATAGCTG
Source organism: Ascaphus truei (assembly GCF_040206685.1). Classification (NCBI taxonomy): domain Eukaryota; kingdom Metazoa; phylum Chordata; class Amphibia; order Anura; family Ascaphidae; genus Ascaphus; species Ascaphus truei. The sequence continues at coordinate 30,209,354 of NC_134488.1, forward strand.
TGGGTCATGAAGGTGGAGTGTGAGTTTAGCAAACGGAAAGGCACTTATAATAAATATGGATAAAGACTGAAATCCATCAGAGGACAAAGGCAGCAGCAGATAAGTTAACTATAGCACAGACTGGTAACAACTTTACGTACATGCTCGCTAATGTAAGAGGCCTGGCATATTTAATGGGGGAGCCTGAAATAATAGCTCGAAAAGAGCAATATGACAAGAAGATGGCCATTACTGAGACATGGTGGGATGAATCTCATGACTGGGCAGTTCATTTAGGGTCATTCCCTTTTTTGGAGGGATCAGGCAAATAGAAGAAGATATGTTTATATTTATGACAAGATTTAAAACCTAAGTGGAGGTAAAAGTACAAAAGGTTGAAAGGAATCTGCTATAAACCCCCCAAATATCTGTGATAATTAGGACACAAACTAGTTTAGTAAATGGAGAAGGCAGCAAAACTAGGTAATGTTTTAATCGTGGGTGATTTCATTTATCGACTGGAGTAATGAGATTACCAGTACAACTAAAAGAAACAGGTTTGGTTTTTGGGGGTACTAAAAGACAATTACATGACCCAAATTATTGAGGCACCAATCGAGAAAGGGGCATTACAAACAATGCAATCAAACAATGCAATCAAACAATGCAAAAGTGATCACAGATATTCAGGTGCGAAAACATTTAGGGAACAGAGATCAGAACATGGTCTCATTTAAAATAAATGGTGTTATATGGTATCAAGAAAGACACTTTAATTTTAGAAAGATTTTAGTCAACTAAGGAAGAAACTGCAAAGGATAAATTGGGATGACGTTCTTGCAGAAAAAAAATATGAAAGATAAATAGGAAGTCTTTAAAATATATAAGTGTGTACTGTGGTAGAATGGCCGTGGTTAATGAGTAGACGACACAATACGTCTGGTGAAATAATATTTTGGTGGTTTATTTCTCCACAAAAATAACAGAATATTCAACACACTGTCTCTTTAAGGAAAAACAAAGCATAAAAACAAAATGCCTACTCCAATTTAGGAAGACTGTCTAAACATAACAGGGCCTAACTAACCAACTGGTTAGCTAACTAGTTCCAGTCCAACAGGTTGTGGAAGTACCAATCAGATCCTTACCCTGAAGCTCTGTTTCTTTAAGGAGAGTGGGAGGGCGAGCTGCCTGCCTGTATGTCTGCCTGTCTGTTTGTCTGTCTGTCTCTGCTTTCCTCAGCTCTTCTCTGCTCTCTCTCACCTCCTGAGATAGGCTGAGCTCACTGTGCCTACCTCACGACGCGGCGTGCGTCTGCGCGCCTCTGCTGGGCGATCTGTGCTCATCCCCAGCAGACTGAATGACGCGACTTGGAGGCGGGACTTCCACATCCTCCGTAATCCATGTAAGTAAAAAAAAAAGAAACAAAGTGTGTGTGTGTAATTTCATTGGCCGGCGATATACCCGTGACGCTGCTGCAGCATGATATTACAACTTGGGTTGTCTCCCTCCAGTGCAGCAGCGTCAACACTGTACTTCACCGCCAGGAGTCCTTTCTAGTTTGAAAACTCCCACACACAAACATCCAAGAGTGCCGAGGGTGCGCGCGCACACGCTGCGTAGCAGGCAGAGTGAGCGGGGCCATAGACTGCCAAGAGAGGCTTTTCCTCTTCCCTTTTTAAAGCAGGTAAGCTGAATTAATTAGGTTCCCTAGTGGAGTTAACCCCACACGTACTGGAAAGCAGGCATAGTGCAATCTCCTACTAATATACACAGAGTGTGTGAACCTGTCAGAGTACTTATCAGTACTCTTGGGTAATACATATAAAAAAAACACACAAATCTAAACCAATGTGGCTAAACAAACAGGTAGTGGAAGAAATGGGAAGGAAGGGGCAGGCATTTAGAATATTGACGTTAGAAGGGACAGACATCATATCAGAATTATAGGAGAAGTAACAAAAGTTACAAAAGGGGCAATCGAATTAACAAACATTTTAAATTAAAAAAAAAAAAAAAGATTACAATGGAAAGTTAGAACAACCCTAAAATGATGTGAGGTATGAGAGGGAGGAGGGAGAGGAGGGTATAAGCGAGAATGGAGGGTGAGGGGGATAGAATTGAGAAAGGAGTGAGGAGGTCACGAGAGAGAAATGCCAGAACATGGACATATGTTCCTAAATTGGCACTGGGAAGTCTCAGGGTGCAGTAAAAGGTTGTAGATTCATGGAACAGCTTTTCAACCCAGACGGGAGAGAGAAATTATATAAAGGAACACAAGTCCTAATAAGGGGAATAATCACAGGAAACAAGATGGACCAAATTAGCCTGTATAGCGGTCTCATATTTTCTACCTAAACTAATATTCCTGACTAGTGTGACCTAGTAACCTAATCCCATCTTTCATGGATTTGCACATAATTGATGATGATGGAGAAATTACCTTTAGTTTAACAGACGTCGGACTCTCTTGCTGTATGGTGCTCGGACTATCCACTTGTGGCTTGGCCTCTCTTTTCGGTGGCCTGGGAGGTGGAAGTTCATTGCTTGGTAGCTCCTTCCGCAGACTGTAATAAAGCGATTCCGTCAGCTCCTCCACATGGAGGAATCTTGTTAGTTCTTTGGTCTCTGGGACAGGCTTTTCGGTTAAAAACAAGGATATTTGCACCCATTTAAGGGGAAGTTCAAAGCATGCAGAGGGATTGTCCAGAAAACTGACCAGCAACACAGGTTCTTCTACTAACTCTTCCAGTCTTAGAGAAGCAAAGGAAGCCAGAGGATCAGTGGCCAAGGATGGATCTTTTGATACAACTTTGACCTCACAAGGAAGTTTAAACTTCTGGATTATATTGTTGATAGTGTATCTTTTGTTATCTGTAACTTCCTCCACAAAACGTCCTTCCAGACACAATGGGAGCATGATCTCCTCTGGTTTATCTTCTTCATCCTCTGTGTCCTTTGTACATACCAGAACATCTATCTGTTGGGAGCAGAACTGGACTGGTACACACATTTTGGTCTGATGAAGAACCTTGAGGTGATCCCCAACACAAAGGGAAGGGAAACAATCTTCAACACTCTCACAGTCTTGTGTCACCACAACATTCAACTGTGCTCCGGACACCAGTTTGGTGCAGAGGTCGTAGACTGTCATAAACTCCCTTGGTCGTTGACGGAACTTCCCTTGGTAGACATCGTGGATGAAGAAGAACCTGGAGTTTCTGCCCTTGGTTGCCGAGACAAGGACTTTCCTGGAATGCACCTTCTTGTAGATCACAATCTGTTGACCTGGCTGCAGAGCAGAAAATAGTTCATTCTTCAGCAGATGGTTGGATTCCACACTTTCCAGAATTTCTGCTACTATAGGGAATTGGTCTTCGCATTTAGAAGCTTCGCTCAGGGATAATGGTCTGATAAAGTTGATGTGTCCACACTGACTTGTTATGTCTATCACATCCACTTCTAAACTCGAAGGCATTTTCACAATATCTTTTCGCACTGTTGAGGAGGAGAAGACTGGTTGACAAAGACCATCACAAGTAGACCTGACTAAACATGGTGATTTTTGTCTTTCTCTGAATTCAAATGATGGATAGGAAAATTCCAGTTACATCACAAAGTTTCCCATTATTAGGTTTGCTCGTCTCTTAATTGGAATCATTTTCATATTAACTATGGGAGAACCTGTGCTCTGCTACAGAAAATCATTGACAGCTGTCATTGTCATACTCTTCTCACAATCTCTTCCCCCCCCTCACCGCTTCTCCCTCATTTTCATACTCTTCTCACAATCTCTCTTCCCAGCCACCCCCCACTGCTTCCCCCTCATTTTCATACTCTTCTCACAATCTCTCTCCCCCCCCCACCACTTCTCTCTCATTTTCATACTCTTCTCACAATCTCTCTTCCCAGCCCCCCCCACTGCTTCTCCCTCATTGTCATACTCTTCTCACAATCTCTCTTCCCCCCCCCACCGCTTCTCTCTCATTTTCATACTCTTCTTACAATCTCTCTTCCCAGCCCCCCCCCCCCACTGCTTCTCCCCCATTGTCATACTCTTCTCGCGTTCTCTCTGCAGTAGTGAAATATGTTAAGAAGTACCAACAAGTTGGCATCACAATGGGGTGTAGGGAGCCCAGCTAACTATCCCCCAGCCAGGAAATTTGAGGAAGATTTTTTTTTTATATCTACTATATATTTTGTAAAGTTGTTTGTCTATCTGTTCGCTAGGCATTGGGACACCTCTTATGATATCATAACCACATTTAGCATGATGGTTCCTGAGATCAAGGAGCAGGTTTGTGTCTATGTTTGAATATAATTGGATACATTCTATTTTTAGTTCTCTGAGTTATTACAATTGCTGTGACAAGCAAGTCAGCCACTGGGTGTTGTACCTGGTAGGCTATGTATTTGATGACCTCATAATGCACATACCCTGGTGGCAGATACAGAGAGTTAGATAGCTATAAAGTTTACACAGAAAGCAGATGAAGGGGGGAAAAAAGAGAGTAAGTCGGTTGGCACGTGAGGAGAAAGTAGAATGCTGGAGAAGGAGAGAGGAGGAAAGAATTGGGGACATCATAAGACATCAAAGGAAAGGGATAGGAGGGGGAGCGATGAGGAGGAGAAAGATTGGGTTCTTAGAATTCCCGAGGAACGCCAGGTTCTTTCAGCTACTAATTCGTGTTTGATCAGAGCAAAAACAGAATCAGTTCCAGAAAGACGCCCCTATAATAATCTACCCCCTATAAGACATACTGTACTGTGGAGAGAAAGGGAGCAGGAGAGAGAGAAAGGGAGACAGATGTAAATACTTTATTTGGTGTTCACTATCACTTCCTTGCCACATGTTTCATGCGCAGTTCTGATAATTAGTGAATGCATGGAACAAAGGGCCCCGCACGGAAAATCGCACAGGGCCAGCAACTGTCTGTGGTTATAGGGAGCAATAGACGTTGTGGATGTTTTATGGAGCAAAAAGAGGAATAGAGACGAGTTACAGGGTCTCATTATAGAAAGCAAAGAGGAGTGATGGGAGGGCTTAAATTAAGCCAGAGAAAGAGTTAAGTCCATACTCACTCTGCATTATGGTGCTGGTCTCATACACTGGAGAGAGGCTATATGACCCATTTCCGATGCTGCTACATTTCAGGCTATGTCTCAACAACGCCGGCGATTGTAGGACTTCTTCCAGCGAGTACAACTTATTGCTGTCACACTCATAGAACTCTCCCTCTGTAGAGATGGGAATCTTGAGGGATATGCACTTGGATCCTTCCTTGGTGCAACATTTAGCATAGCTGGCTTGCGAAGAAGCACTGATGGACACACATTTGATTGGTTGCCGCTTGCTGATCATATGATCTCCTACGACGAAGTCAGAGTGGGAGGCAAACCAGAAAGACTCGGTGGAATCGCCACTGCTTAACACGCTCTTCAGCTTCTCAATAGTGTCGTACACACGATCATCAACGACAGGTTTAAATACACCTGGAACAGAACCCAAAAGAGCTTGTGAAGGTGTCTCTCTATACATTTTTTCGATGGTCCTCTTTTATCAGTCATAAATGAAGCATGTGTTGGAGATACATGACAGACTGCTGTCAAGTTTATTGTAAGACCTACCTTGGAGAACAAGGAAGGAATAGGAGTTATAGGAAGCTGTTATATGGGTCAAAAGGAGGGGTTTCTATATATGTAGCCAAAGAAGATCTTGTAGGGCATGATTATAAGGAGCCGTAGTAAAAGTTATAGGGAACTTCTATGTACAGTAGCGAGAAAAAGTTTGTGAACCCCTTATAATTTTCACATATTTCACATATTTCAAACCTAAAATGTTAATAGATCTTAATCTAAGTCCTAATAATAGATAAAACAATAACCTGTCCAGACAAATGACACAAAAACATACCTTTTCAACATTTATTTATTCTACTAGTTCTTCTCCGTGGTCATAGTGACCGCTGGTCTTCTAAAAAAGAAGAAGAACTGGGGGTGTGTGGTTGTATTGTTTTGGTTTGTTGAGCCCCGGGTTTAAAGGACCCTTTGTTTTTATATTGATGTTGGTAGCATGTGTTACTTTCCGTGTCCGACGTGTCCCATTCTGTGGACGCGTCACTACGATTCTCTGATGTTACTTTGTGTGTGAGAATGATGTTTGTAAACCTTCCCTTCTTTATCATCCCTAATGTCTCTTTTTTTGTTTTCTTGTTATTAGTTCATGTACAGAGTTGTCAATATTTCTCTGAAGGCTTTATTCGTACGTCTCAAACAGTGTGGATTATTTCCATTTAGACGATTCTGTTGTAAGGTTTTCTAGTTCAATGTTAACCAATTTAAGATGTTTTAATTAGTTTTCCACCGGGAGTTCCATAAGTTCAAGAGAGCGTATAGAGATAATTGAGTCCCATGACTTCAACAATGCAGCATCTTGTATATGATAGGAGGGAGATAGGTTTACTCTTAGACCTCGAGGACTTAGGTTGGACATAATTGTATTTTATTCACTATTGTTACTATCTATAGTTTATTTGTGTTAGGATGCCATTTATTTTAGAGTATTGTTAAATTAAACTTACATTTTTATTAAAACTAATTAATAATTAGCTACACATACTTTGGTGCACCGCAGAGGGAAACCTTTTTCTCAAGTACCCAGTTGTACGTACCTTCAATTCAAGAAGGTCTGTAATTATCATTGGAGTTCACAAACTGTTTCTCACCACTGTATAACAATAGGAGGAGTTTATAGGGACAGGTTATATGGAGAGATAGGAGGAGTTATAGGAAGAGGTTATATGGAGAGATAGGAGGAGTTATAGGGAGCGGTTATATGGAGAGATAGGAGGAGTTATAGGGAGCGGTTATATGGAGAGATAGGAGGAGTTACAGGGAGCGGTTATATGGAGAGATAGGAGGAGTTATAGGGAGAGGTTATATGGAGAGATAGGAGGAGTTATAGGGAGAGGTTATATGGAGAGATGGGAGGAGTTATAGGGAGCAGTTATATGGAGAGAAAGGAGGAGTTATAGGGAGAGGTTATATGGAGAGATAGGAGGAGTTATAGGGAGAGGTTATATGGAGAGATAGGAGGAGTTATAGGGAGCGGTTATATGGAGAGAAAGGAGGAGTTATAGGGAGAGGTTATATGGAGAGATAGGAGTTATAGGGAGCGGTTATATGGAGAGATAGGAGGAGTTATAGGGAGCGGTTATATGGAGAGATAGGAGGAGTTATAGGGAGCGGTTATATGGAGAGATGGGAGGAGTTATAGAGAGAGATGGGAGGAGTTATAGGGAGAGGTTATATGGAGAGATAGGAGGAGTTATATGGAGAGATAGGAGGAGTTATAGGGAGAGGTTATATGGAGAGATAGGAGGAGTTATAGGGAGAGGTTATATGGAGAGATAGGAGGAGTTATAGGGAGCGGTTATATGGAGAGAAAGGAGGAGTTATAGGGAGAGGTTATATGGAGAGATAGGAGTTATAGGGAGAGATATGAGGAGTTATAGGGAGTGGTTATATGGAGAGATAGGATGAGTTATAGGGAGAGGTTATATGGAGAGATAGGAGGAGTTATAGGGAGCGGTTATATGGAGAGATAGGAGGAGTTATAGAGAGAGATGGGAGGAGTTATAGGGAGAGGTTATTTGGAGAGATAGGAGGAGTTATATGGAGAGATAGGAGGAGTTATAGGGAGAGGTTATATGGAGAGATAGGAGGAGTTATAGGGAGAGGTTATATGGAGAGATAGGAGGAGTTATAGGGAGCGGTTATATGGAGAGAAAGGAGGAGTTATAGTGAGAGGTTATATGGAGAGATAGGAGGAGTTATAGGGAGAGATAGGAGGAGTTATAGGGAGAGGTTATATGGAGAGATAGGAGGAGTTATAGGGAGAGATAGGAGGAGTTATAGGAGGAGTTATAGGGAGAGATAGGAGGAGTTATAGGGAGAGGTTATATGGAGAGATAGGAGGAGTTATAGGGAGAGGTTATATGAAGTGAGAAGTTATAGGTTATAAAGAGCCGTTATATAGTGCAATAGGAGGAGTTTGATAAGATTTTCAATGGATTTAGAAATATCAGATATAGGTTTGAAGAAGAACAGATTTACAATGTAATAGGTTTACCTGTGAAGTTTGGGGTCAGCTCCAGGGACCTCCCTGTCTCCACATCCACACACGACACTGACTGCAGCTCCTTGTCAACTATTTTAACCAGATCCCCAGTAGATAAACAGCACTCAGATCCTTTGATATCATATACTGAACCTAAGAGAGAAATGCAACCACCTGCATGTAATACAACCTCTTCATTTTATAGATACACGCTGCTGTATATAATACAAATACACACTGCTCTGCATAGAACAATTTTATTTATATACCCCGTTTAATCCTTTTACTAATTTCAAAATTAACTTCGTGCAGTAAATAAAAATACCACTTGTGGTGCATTTGCACGTCTCAGACAGGTTTTAACCCCTGTCTTTCCCCATTATCACTTAGCAAACAGTGCTTCTCCTGCAGCCAGGGATTCTGGGTAATGACATGCAAACGAGCACAGTGTCTCTCTTTACTTCTCATCCATTTTGACACGAACCCCAATAAGCTTATGCCTGCTGCATTGCTCAGCTTTTCAGCACAGCCTGGGTTAAAGAAGTGCAGAGCCAGTAACCCTGCTCACAGACAGCTTTTCCGACCTTTTGGGTCTCATCAGAGTTGACAATTAACTTTAAAATCCCTAGAATGTCCCCCCAATCCTCTCGCTATTTTAAAATTCTCATTTTGAAATTCCTAGTTTCTCCCAATCCTCTTAAAATTCCCCTTTCACACTTAACTTGAACATTTCTAGAATTTCTCGCAATCCTTTTAAAATTCAAATTTTGTAATGAACATAACATCTTAACCTTTCCAGACCGCCTCCTTACCACTGTAAATGTAACATTTGAAAAATATATTCCAGTTCTCCGATTTCCCAATAACCCTTGTGAATTCTTGTCATCGGAAATTTTGCCATCTGTCTTTCAATTACTAGAATATAGCCCGTGACTCTGGTACAATCATTTTGTAGAAGCCCTGTAGGGAAGTGGTTTTTTTTTGCGGTTATGTACAATGCTCTTTTTTTTTAAATCTTAAAATAAAATGCTTTTCGTTAAAATAAGTGATTTACCATTATTAATGTTAACAAGAAAAAAGAAAAAACAGCGCACAGTCCCATAGTGTAAGTAAGTTATGGATTATATTGAATGCAATCGGCTGGTAAGTAACACACGTACATCAAGGTAGTGATATAAGAGCATTACATGTTAGGGACATGTTACCACACACGGCAACGTCACACTGGTCATCTGGTGGTTCGTCTACAGCCAGCTGGAACGTCCAAAGTATCCAACTCTTTAGGGAAAGTACATCAGCTTCTTAAGGGTAGACTCCAAATCCATGTCCGTCTGCCTCCTCACACCGGACGATCACTTTGTGGCTCCTCTGTATTTGCCAGGGAACACCGACTGCACGAGGCAGAGCTCCATCGGCGAGTGCCGATGATGCCAGTAAACCCGCGTCACTCGGTTAGCGACGGGGGTGATAGCGACATGTAATCCTGAAGCGCAGCAAGTGATAAAGTCCCAGTATATTCAGTGGAACATGCAATGGATTGCACAGAGTAACCTCAAATCCAACGCGTTTCGTTTGCGCTAGCTAACTGCGTCAGGGAATAATGATTACTTTGCACGTTCCAGCTGGCTGTAGACGGACCACCAGATGACCAGTGTGACGTTGCAGTGTGTGGTAACACGTCCCTAACATGTAATGCTCATATAATTACTACCTTGATGTACGTGCGTTACTTACCTGCCGATTGCATTCAATATAATCCATAACTTACTTACACTATGAGACTGTGCCATAACTTACTTACACTATGAGACTGTGCCATAACTTACTTACACTATGAGACTGTGCCATAACTTACTTACACTATGAGACTGTGCCATAACTTACTTACACTATGAGACTGTGCCATAACTTACTTACACTATGAGACTGTGCCATAACTTACTTACACTATGAGACTGTGCCATAACTTACTTACACTATGAGACTGTGCCATAACTTACTTACACTATGAGACTGTGCCATAACTTACTTACACTATGAGACTGTGCCATAACTTACTTACACTATGAGACTGTGCCATAACTTACTTACACTATGAGACTGTGCCATAACTTACTTACACTATGAGACTGTGCCATAACTTACTTACACTATGAGACTGTGCCATAACTTACTTACACTATGAGACTGTGCCATAACTTACTTACACTATGAGACTGTGCCATAACTTACTTACACTATGAGACTGTGCCATAACTTACTTACACTATGAGACTGTGCCATAACTTACTTACACTATGAGACTGTGCCATAACTTACTTACACTATGAGACTGTGCCATAACTTACTTACACTATGAGACTGTGCCATAACTTACTTACACTATGAGACTGTGCCATAACTTACTTACACTATGAGACTGTGCCATAACTTACTTACACTATGAGACTGTGCCATAACTTACTTACACTATGAGACTGTGCGCTGGTTTTTCTTTTTTCCTGTTTGCTAGTGTTTAAGTTTGCTGAGCCAATCCATACAAGCAGCAGCAGCAGTGTCTCAATCAGATTAACACAGGTTTTGTTTTTCCTTGTTTTTCTGCTTCACATTTGTGCTTTATTATATTATCACGTATACACAGATCTATAAGTTCACTCGAATTAATTGGCGCTATATTATTGATTGAACATTTAACCACTGAATCACATATATGCACTAAGTTTATATATCTTTGACATTATTCAGTGCCCGCTGTATCTATTTCACTTTTTTCACCATTAGTAATGTTAGCCTGAGAAATGATGAACTGCAGAATTCAGACAGCATCACACCGCCATTGAATGTAGCCTTCATCACCACATCATCTGTGTACATTCAGCACCTGTTATAAAATGTGGCCATTTAAACACAGACAGGTGATTAGCTAATTGTGCTCCAAATGAGAATAGACCTTTAAATTATTAAACATGTCACTGTCATTAGATCATTGTTGTTTTACATGTTACATAGTTACATAGTAGATGAGGTTGAAAAAAGACATAGGTCCATCATGTTCAACCTATGCTAAATTTAGACAATAAATACTCATCCTATATTTGTACTTAACAGTATATTGATCCAGAGGAAGGCAAACAAAAAACCCCATTGAAATATCATCCAATGATATCTCATAAGGGGAAAAATAAATTCCTTCCTGCCTCCAAGAATTGGCAATCGGATTACTCCCTGGATCAACATCCTTCCCATGTTTACTTAATTGGTATATCCCTGTATGCCTTTTTTTACCCTGTGGAGAAAGCAGCCTGTTACTCCTACAGAACCGGCTGGGGTGTTCACCTATATTGCATGGACTCTTACTAATACAGGCAGTCCTCGGTTATCCGACACAATGCGTTACTCAAAATGGCGTTGGATAGCGAAACGTTGTAAAGCGAAACACGTTTTCCCATAGGAACACTGTTTAAATGAAAGGTTCCGTTCCTGAAGGCATTTTTAACACTAATATACACCAAATATTTTATGCAGGCAATAAGATATGCAGCACACACACAAATTATATAGTGTATATACTGTATTATATATATATAATATAACATAATAAATAATATATTATATAGTATAATATAATATTATATAGTATAATATAATATTATATATATATATATATATATATATATATATACACGCTCTTATGACGCTTTGCAACGTTGTGTATGTGTGTATATATATACAGACAAATGAAGTGAATGCTGTACACCTTAAGAAAAAAATATAAATGATACAATTAGCGGTGCTCCTGTGACTGAACGAAAGCCGTTTCCAGCCCTGAATCAGTGATAGAAGGAACAAAGGGCACAACGGATTTGAGATCCAAACTCATTTATTGCGCCAAACACACAACGTTTCGACCTCAGAGGTCTTTATCAAGTGACATAGTGGCACTATGTCACTTGATAAAGACCTCTGAGGTCGAAACGTTGTGTGTTTGGCTCAATAAATGAGTTTGGATCTCAAATCCGTTGTGCCCTGTGTTACTTCTATCAATGTATATATATACACACATACACATAAACAACATTGCAAAGCGTCGTAAGAGCGTTGGATAAGCCGTTTTGGCGTTGTAAAAATGAACGTAGGTATGCATTGCATAGCGTTGGATAAGCCATGCGTTGTAAAATGAAGCGTTGTAAAACGAGGACTGCCTGTATAAGTATACTTTTTAACCAAGTTATATTTTCTGACAGCTTATAATTATGTTCTCTTGAAATTGTTATTTTCTTTTTTAGACTATTAGTTTTTTTTATCATATGCCATTTCATCTATATTGTCTAGTTTCTTTAGCACTGTCTTAAATTTGTTATATATATATATATATATATATATATATATATATATATATATATATAGTTACATAGTTACAGTGTAGATGAGGTTGAAAAAAGACATACGTTCATCAAGTTCAACCTATGCAAAATTTAGACGACAGATACCAGATACTTGTGTATATATAATGCAAACATACATACATATACAAACACTTCTATAGGACCCCCCTCTTACACACATCAGTTCACCCCATAGACTGCCATAGGACACTTTCAACACATGAGCTTCCCCCGGAGACTTCTATAGGGTCTACTCTTTAGTTAAGAACCAGAACTCACTCTGTAGATAAACGCCAGAGACAATTTTAAGGATCCTTGGCATGGAGGATTTTGCCACCGTGGTAATGAAATCCTGCAAGGAGACGACATTTTCCAGATCCTCCATGCTTGGAACCTGGTGTCCTTCTCACGAGACTCTATCTAACGGCTGGTCCCCGCCTGAGCTCACATTGAAGTGAGACAGAGTGCAACTGTGGAACTGACTCAGACCTCAGTGACTCAAAGCTTTTCCTGTCCCACAACTCGGCAAAAACTAAACTGCAGAAGAGGAAGCCATACTATTTCTATGTCGGAAAAAGGATCCAATAATACAAGGAACTTAGCAGCTCCTATAGCTCCTATTGTCCCATATAACCGCTCCCTATAACCACAATCACTTCCTATAACCGTTCCATATAGCTACTACCAGGGCCGCCAACAGCTTTTCTGGGGCCAAAGACTACAGCTTCCACCGGGCCCCAAACCCTTCCTCTCTCCTCTCCTTTCCCTCCTCTCTCTCACCCCCATCCTCTCTCCAAACTTCCTCTCTCCCCCTCCTTCCGCTATCTCCACTCTTCCTCTCTCCTCCCCCTTCTCTCTCCACCCTTTACCCTTCTTCTCTCCCCCTCCTCTCACCCCCTCCCCCTATCCCTTCCTCTCTCTCACCCCCATCTTCTCTCCAAACTTCCTCTCTCTCCCCCTTCCCTCTCTCACCCTCCTTGCTCTCTCTCCCCTTTCCCTCTCTCTCACCCTCCTTCCTCTCTCTCACACCCTCCTTCCTCTATCTCCCCTCTTCCTCTCTTTCCCCCTTCTTCCCCCCCTCCTCTCTCCTCCCTTCCCCCCCTCCTCTCTCCCCCTTTACCCCTCTTCTCTCCCCCTTCCCCCCTCTCCCCCCTTTCTCTATCCTTCCTCTCTCTCACCCTCCTTCCTCTCTCTCTCCTTCCTCTCTCTCCTCCATCTCTCTCCCCCCTTCCTCTCCCCTCACTCTCCCCTTTCCCCCCTCCTCCCCTTTCCCTCTTCTCTCCCCCTCCCCTCTCCCCCCTTTACCTCTTCTCTCCCCCTCCTCTCCCCCTTCCCCCCTCTCCCCCCTTTCTCTATCCTTCCTCTCTCTCACCCTCCTTCCTCTCGCTCACTTTCCTTCCTCTCTCTCCTCCATCTCTCTATCTCCCCCCTTCCTCTCCCCTCTCCCCTATCTCCCCTTTCCCCCCTCCTCCCCTTTCCCACTCTTCTCTCCCCCTCCCCTTCTCTATCCCCCCTCCCCAACTCTCTCCCCTCCCCCCTCCACTTCTCTCCCCCCTCCCCCTTCTCTCTCCCTTTTCCCCTTCTCTCTCCCTTTCCCCCCTCTTCTCTGCCCCCTCCCCCTTCTCTCTTCCCTTTCCCCCTTCTTTTCCCCCTCCCCCTTTTCATTCCCCCCTTCGCCCTCTTCTTCCCCCCTTCGCCCTCTTCTTCCCCCCTCCTCTCTTCCCCACCCTCACCTCCTCTCTCCCCCTTCCTCCCCCATTATCCCACTCCTCTTCCTCCCCCATTATCCCCCCTCCTCCTCCCCCTTCCTCCCCATTATCCCACTCCTCTCCTCCCCCATTATCCCCCCTCCTCCTCCCCTTCTCTCACCCTTCTTCCCCCCCTCCTCCCACCACCCCTCCTCTCTCCCCCAATTACCCTTCTTCTCACACCCTCCTCTCTCCCCCTCCTTCCTCTCTCCCCTCCTTTCCCTCCTCTCTCTCACCCCCCATCCTCTCTCCAAACTTCCTCTCTCCCCCCTTCCCTCTCTCACCCTCCTTGCTCTCTCTCCCCTTCCCTCTCACCCTCCTTCCTCTCCCCCCCTCCTCTCTCCTCCCTTCCTCTCTCTTCCCCCCTCCTCTCTCCATCCCTCCTATCTCCCCCCTTTACCCCCTCTTCTCTCCCACTCCCTCCTCTCCCCTTCCCCTCCCTCCTCTCCCCCTTCCCCTCCCTACCTCCTCTCCCCCTTCCCCTCCCTCCTCATCTCCCCCTCCTTCCTCCTCCTCTCTCCCCCTTCCTTTCTATCTCCCCCTTCCTCTCCCCTCCTCCCCCTCTTCTCCTTTCCCCCTCTTCTCTCCCCCCTCCCCTTCTCTCTCCCTTTTCCCCCCTCTTCTATCCCCCCTCCCCCTTCTCTCTCCCTTCCCCCCTCTTCTATCCCTCTCTCCCCCCCTCCTCTCATCCCTCCTCTCTCCCCCCTTTACCCCTCTTCTCTCCCCTCCCCCTCCCTCCTCTCCCCCTTCCCCTCCCTCCTCTCCTCCTTCCCCTCCCTCCTCTCCCCCTTCCCCTCCCTCCTCTCCCCCTTCCCCTCCCTCCTCTCCCCCTTCCCCTCCCTCCTCTCCCCCTTCCCCTCCCTCCTCTCCCCCTTCCCCTCCCTCCTCTCCCCCTTCCCCTCCCTCCTCTCCCCCTTCCTCCTCTCCCCCATCCCCCTCTCCCCCTTCTCCCTTCCCCCTCTCCCCTTCCCCTCCTCTTCCCCTCCCCCTTCCCCTCCCTCCTCTCCCCCTTCCCCTCCCTCCTCTCCCCCTTCCCCTCCATCCTCTCCCCCTTCCCCTCCCTCCTCTCCCCCTTCCCCTCCCTCCTCTCCCCCTTCCCCTCCCTCCTCTCCCCCTTCCTCCTCCTTCTCCTACCTCCTCTCCCCTCCCTCCTCTCCCCCTTCCCCTCCCTCCTCTCCCCCTTCCCCTCCCTCCTCTCCCCCTTCCCCTCCCTCCTCTCCCCCTTCCTCCTCCTTCTCCTACCTCCTCTCCCCTCCCTCCTCTCCCCTCCCTCCTCATCTCCCTCTCACCCTCCTTCCTCTCTCCCCCTTCCTCCGCCTCTTCTCCTTTCCCCCTCTTCTCTCCCCCCTCCCCTTCTCTCTCCCTTTCCCCTCTTCTATCCCTCTCTCCCTCCTTCCTCTCTCCCCCTCCTCCTCTCCCCCTTTACCCCTCTTCTCTCCCCCTTCCCCTCCCTCCTCCCCTCCCTCCTCTCCCCCTTCCCCTCCCTCCTCTCCCCCTTCCCCTCCCTCCTCTCCCCCTTCCCCTCCCTCCTCTCCCCCTTCCCCCTCTCAACCTCCTTCCTCTCTCCCCCTTCCTTTCTATCTCCTCCTTCCTCTCCCCTCCTCTCTCCCCCCTCACCTTCTCTCCCTTTCCCCCCCTCTTCTACCCCCCCTCCCTCTTCTCTCTCCCTTTTCCCCCCTCCCCCTCTTCTCTCTCCCTTTCCCCCTCCCCCCCTCTTCTCTCTCCCTTTCCCCCTCCCCCCTCCCCCTCTTCTCTCTCCCTTTCCCCCTCCCCCCCCTCTTCTCTCTCCCTTTCCCCCTCCCCCCCTTTCCCCCCTCTTCTCTCCCTTTCCCCCCCTCCCCCCCTCTTATTTCCCCCCTCCTCTCCTTTCCCCCTCACCTCCTTTCTCCCCCCCTTCCTCCCCCATTATCCCCTTCTTTCCCGCCTCCTCTTCCCCACCCTCACATCCTCTCCCCCCTTATCCCCCTCCTCCCCCATTATCCCCCTCCTCCCCCATTATCCCCCCTCCTCTCCCTTTATCCCCCTCCTCCCCCATTATCCCCCCTCCTCTCCCTTTATCCCCCTCCTCCCCTTCCCGTTACAGGCTTCTATCTCCCCCCTCCCTCTCTCATTCCTCTCCCCCCTCGCGCTTTCTCCCCGCCCCCTCCCTCTCTCCCCGCCCCCTCCCTCTCTCCCCATCCCCTCCCTCATCCCTTTCTTTCTGCCTCTCACATCCCTCCACCCCCCACCCCTCCACCCCCCACCCCCCACCCCACCACCCTCCTCTCAGCATCCAAGGTGTTGAATAACATTGTCCCAAGTGTTATGGTTATGTCACCCAGGACAAGCAGTATTTACAGTTTATCAGTGACCGTGAGCGACCAAGAAAGCCAAAATAAACTAAAATAAACAGAAGATCCACGCACAGAAACCCCAACATTTCCTTACCAATACCCAGAACTCCCCGTTACCTACATCCTGCTCTGGGGAAGCATTTATTTTTGTTGTTGACATTTTCTAACTTTTAATAATAATAAATAAACAAAAGTGCGCGACTTGCTGCTTTAAGTCTAACATGACGGGGTACATCACGGCACAAAATATCTAGATAAACGTAAAGAATTACATCTCATGGGACCGCGTAGGTGATATATGCTACTCAAGATTCGCCTGGCCAGATAATAAACTGTGTCATTTCCATGGGTCACCGTGCGTGGGACCGTGTCATTCTGAGCAGTATATATCTACATCAAATGCATGTTGTCCATGGGACAGGGCAACCGATGGGATTTCTCTATATCAACTGGTCATTACCCAAGCAACAGGACAGTTATTCTCTAGAGCAGGGGGGCGCAACTCCAGTCCTCAAGACACACCCCCCACCCACCAGGTCAGGGTTTCAAGATATCCCAGCTTCAGCACAGGTGGCTCAATCAGTCCCTGCTTCAGCCCAAGTGGCTCAAAGACTGAGCCTCTAATTGAGCCAACTGTGCTGATGCTGGGATATCCTGAAGACCTGACCAATTGGGGGGGGGGGGGGGCTTGAGACTGGAGTGGAGCCCCCCCCCCCTGCTCTAGATCAGTGGGTCCCAAATCCAGTCATCAAGGAACCCCAACAGTGCCGCTTTAAGGCTCTGCTCTCATTCGCACAGGTGAACCAATCATTTTTGACTGAACCACCTGTGCTCGAGCAGGGACATACTGAGAACCTGCACTGCCTGTGAGTGCTCCCCGAGGCCTGGATTTGGGAACCACTGCTCTAGATAAACTGAATATAGAGTTTATGATGGAGTATACCAGAGCAGTATTTACCTATACTGGAGCCAATACTTGGCACACAGAGCAAATAGGAAGTATACCAAATATATATATCGATTAAATCCACAGACATACATGGGAAAGGTGTATCAGGACAGTAGTTACATAAACTAGAACAGGAGTGGCCAACTCCACTCCTCAAGGGCCACCAACAGGTCAGTTTTAAGGATATTTCAGCTTCAGCATAGGTGGCTCAGTCGTGGATCTGTGGGTGGCCTTTGAGGACTGGCTTTGCCTCCCCCCCCTGAACTAGAGGGTGCTACCCAGATACTGATCATAAGTGCAACAGAGCAGATACATCCTATTACAAAGACCCCGTGTGCCCCGCGTTTGCATCGCATCTGCGTGTTTAATTGCAAATAGTGAGATTTTCCCTTAAAGGTGACTTATTGACATGAAGTGAAATAAAACAAAAAGCTACCCAGCATGGAAAAGAAATGCAGGTAAGCCACTGCACCCTATTACCCAGACATTACTGTGTGGGGGTTATAGGGTTTTACGTCTTAATGTCGATCTCCTAGTTTAAAATTGGGGTTTCCAAGTTCAGGCCCCAAATCCTGACCCCCCAATAAAGTGTGCGTGTGTCACTGCTTTCATTAGGAGTCGGCCCTGAATGAGTTAAAAGGAGCTTCAGGGATCCGAAAAACCGCAGTGATCATGGCCCTTCTGAGCCAGAATTATAGGCCATATTTAACAGGCCCAGCATTTAATTACTTGGCGTGGATATTTCTCTTGGTTAGACAGTGGCTCAATTTATTGAGCCAGCTGTGCTGAAGTAGGGATATCCTAAAAACCTGGCCTGTTTGCGGCCCTTTAGGACTGGAGTTGTGCAGGCCTGTAGTAAAGATTTCCCTGCTTCAATACAGCTGGCTCAATCGAAGAGCCTGCTTCAGCACAGGTCGCTCAGTCTTGGATTGAGCCACCTGTGCTGAAGCAGAGATATCCCTAAAACCTGACCTGTTGGAGGGTCTTGAGGACTGGAGTTGTGCAGGCCTGCTTTACTACCTGGAAAGGCTCCGGCGCAACTGCGCATGACATACTCTTCTGAAGGCTGCACGCGGGAGCTGGTGAAGCAGAGGCAAGCAGGACCCAGACCGGAGTGGAGATACAGGTAAGGGTTTAATTACTTTTCTACCTTCTCCACACACTCCGGTCACATTCAGCTTCCTCCCACCCAGCTCACATGACAAACGCTGACACCATCTGGTGCACTGGCTGAACACTGAAGCAAGCGCAGGACAGGTTTTTTCTTTGGACTGCTTTACTACCTGACCTGTTGGAGGGTCTTGAGGACTGGAGCCGAGAACCCCTGCTTTAACCCATTAAACACGCAATGTCATTAGGGTCACTAATATTTCTAACTTGACCCCAATTACTTCTAGTTTAGAACAGCGGATTCCTTCATTAACCTTTCAGCCTCAAATCTGAAGAGACAGTTCAGTAGAGGATACTGTGGTGCTCCAAAAATCACATTCAATCGTATCAATAAATCCAGTAAGCGTAAGGATGCTTATGTATTATCCATTCCTCAAAATGATGAAAAGTAATGGGACTCCGTGCCTAGTGGCACCCACTTGATGACCACAAATAATGGCACATATGTATAACCCACTAAGTATAAGCAGCAGTTGTTGTGTATAACAGGAAAGAATTACATGGCCCTATGGCCCATTACCTGTATCCTTTGCAGGAACACTCCCACTGCCAAGGCATCCAGGGCGTGCAGTCTGTGAATGGAGATAATCCAGTGTAGTATAGCAGCCGCCAGAGCACAGCCAATGACTGGTATTCAAAATAACCCCAGGCACACTCCAACATTAGCTGATCAGCTATTTATTGCAGACTTCCCAAAAGCAGGAGCTACATGAACGCGCCACCTGCGCGTTTCATGCCGAAGCACGTTGTCGAGGTGATCAGTTACCTTTTCACCTTGACAAAGTGCTTCGGCATGAAACGCGTAGGTGGCGCGTTCATGTAGCTCCTGCTTTTGGGAAGTCTGCAATAAATAGCTGATCAGCTAATGTTGGAGTGTGCCTGGGGTTATTTTGAACACCAGTCATTGGCTGTGCTCGGGCTGCTGCTATACTACACTCAAATCTGAAAAGCCAACATAAATATCCCAAATCACCAGACAAGCGTTAAAGTCGCGAATCTGCGTCATCTCCGGGCGTTTTATTAACTCCAGTGAGATTTCCTTTTAAAAAGGGAATTGTAGACAAAACTCAGTCTGAGGAAATATAAGGCTTTCAAATAGAAACGTGTGAATATTACGTGAAATGAAACAAAATCTACATTTTACGAAGAAAAATATATTTACAGTACGCGTTAACAAATGACTCCTATTCTGCCCGCTGGGGTGAAAATAAACTGCTTTCCCACATATTTTTGCTTATGTACAGAAATATTTTTCAGACAGTTACCAGGGATATTTTAGGGGTAAAAAAACAAAAACACAATATTTATGTATATTTCACTTCGGTGTTAAATGAGATTTGACCGGGTTTACTGCCTTTTAGCCCATAATGCACTGCAGCCCGTCTGGCAGTAAAAGGGTTAAAAGGCATCATCTTTAACACCCCCTTCCCCCCCTGGATAATGAACATGCTGCTGTAAAGAGGAGTGCAGAGTAACTATCAACAGTTCTATTACATCCAGAAATGATTGCTGATACAACAGAGAATTGTGTGCGACTGCGAGAGTGTAAATGTGTATGTGTTGCGAGGGAGTGTGTACGAGTCAGAGCATTTAGATTAAACGAGTGGGTTTCATTTACATTACATATAAAATAAATGCACACTAATGTGTACACGTGCATATGTATTTTTTTTTAGGACGAGAGAATTCACACTAGGTGTGACACACACACACACACACTTTGCAGTTCTCTGTTACTGACTATAAATAACCCTGTAATACACAGCTTCTGCTTTTACCGGCGGCTCAGCTTCTCTGCTGCAGAAGGAATTTCAAGAAATGATTTTGAGCCCCAGGCTCAATGAATTAGAGTTTAACTTCTAGCGTATAGAGATACTCAGGATAATTATACAGCGAGGCATGTACATTATCAGTGGATAGAGATGCTCAGGATCATTATACAGCGAGGCATGTACATTGTCAGTGTATAGAGATACTCAGGATCATTACACAGCGAGGCATGTACATTATCAGTGTATAGAGATACTCAGGATCATTATACAGCGAGGCATGTACATTGTCAGTGTATAGAGATACTCAGGATCATTATACAGAGGCATGTACATTGTCAGTGTATAGAGATACTCAGCATTATTATAGTGTGGTGTGTTCACTATTAGTGTATTGAGATACTAGTCATCATTACACGCTTATAATAATCACATCGTGCTGTATACTGGATGAGCATCTCTCAACACTGAAATTTACCACTGCTGTATAGAGATACTCGGCATTATTGTACAGCGGGGAGTACTCATTATCACTGTACAGCTACTCGGTATCATTATACAGCGCAGCGTGTTCATTATCCAGGGAAATGTATACAGACACAGGAGAACCACCACTTTGACATTCCTGGAATGGGCAGCTCTCTGCTCCTAGCCAATCAGCAATGGCCAGACACCACACTCGCCCTGGCAGGAAGTGGACCAGAAGCCATCTTTCTTGCGGGCCAAATATATTCCATTAAAACCCCCTCAGATTGAAGGAGATCGCTGGTTTAACCTCTCCGTGGCAGGATGGGAGCAGCACAAGTCCGTTAAATGAGTAACGAGGGGGTGGGCTTCTTCCCTGGCCACGCCTCCTTCGCATACTTCTTTTTCTTAGGCTCGTTAACTGTTTCTGCAATGTAGCTGGTGGGGGCTGGGGTGATGGGGGTAGTTGTGGGGGAGCAGGGGCAATATCCACCTCGGGGGCGAGGTTGGGGAAGGGCATGCCGCCCATGAGGGCCGTCCCGTGTCCGCTGGCCGGCTGCGCGCCAGCGTCTCCGTGAGTTGGCGGTAGCCCACCGTATAAACCGCCGGCAAACGGGAAGTTCTGCATACGCCTTCCCACCGACTCGTCCAGGCTGAGAGAGCCCGGGGGCTCCGACTTCTTCTTCTACGGGGAGAGAGGACACGGGGTTATGTGGCGCAATAAGACCACCTACAGGGAAAAGTGGTAGGGGCAATAGGAGGGGTCACATGGTGCGATAGTTATAGGGAGAGGTTATATGGAGAGATAGGAGGAGTTATAGGGAGAGGTTATATGGAGAGAGGGGAGGAGTTATAGGGAGAGGTTATATGGAGAGATAGGAGGAGTTATAGGAAGAGGTTATATGGAGAGATAGGAGGAGTTATAGGGAGAGGTTATATGGAGAGATAGGAGGAGTTATAGGGAGAGGTTATATGGAGAGAGGGGAGGAGTTATAGGAAGAGGTTATATGGAGAGATGGGAGGAGTTATAGGGAGAGGTTATATGGAGAGATAGGAGGAGTTATAGGGAGCGGTTATATGGAGAGATAGGAGGAGTTATAGGGAGAGGTTATATGGAGAGATAGGAGGAGTTATAGGGAGCAGTTATATGGAGAGATAGGAGGAGTTAAAGGGAGCAGTTATATGGAGAGATAGGAGGAGTTATAGGGAGAGGTTATATGGAGAGATAGGAGGAGTTATAGGGAGAGGTTATATGGAGAGATAGGAGGAGTTATAGGGAGAGGTTATATGGAGAGATAGGAGGAGTTATAGGGAGGTAATATGGAGAGATAGGAGGAGTTATAGGGAGGTAATATGGAGAGATAGGAGGAGTTATAGGGAGCGGTTATATGGAGAGATAGGAGGAGTTATAGGGAGAGGTTATATGGAGAGATAGGAGGAGTTATAGGGAGCGGTTATATGGAGAGATAGGAGGCGTTATAGGGAGCGGTTATATGGAGAGATAGGAGGAGTTAAAGGGAGCGGTTATATGGAGAGATAGGAGGAGTTATAGGGAGAGGTAGGAGGAGTTATAGGGAGAGGTTATATGGAGAGATAGGAGGAGTTATAGGGAGGTTATATGGAGAGATAGGAGGAGTTATAGGGAGCGGTTATATGGAGAGATAGGAGGAGTTATAGGGAGAGGTTATATGGAGAGATAGGAGGAGTTATAGGGAGCAGTTATATGGAGAGATAGGAGGAGTTAAAGGGAGCGGTTATATGGAGAGATAGGAGGAGTTATAGGGAGCAGTTATATGAGAGATAGGAGGAGTTAAAGGGAGCGGTTATATGGAGAGATAGGAGGAGTTATAGGGAGAGGTTATATGGAGAGATAGGGGGAGTTATAGGGAGAGGTTATATGGAGAGATAGGAGGAGTTATACGGAGAGGTTATATGGAGAGATAGGGGGAGTTATAGGGAGAGGTTATATGGAGAGATAGGAGGAGTTATAGGGAGAGGTTATATGGAGAGATAGGAGGAGTTATAGGGAGAGGTTATATGGAGAGATAGGAGGGGTTATAGGAAGAGGTTATATGGAGAGATAGGAGGAGTTATAGGGAGCAGTTATATGGAGAGATAGGAGGAGTTATAGGGAGAGGTTATATGGAGAGATAGGAGGAGTTATAGGGAGCGGTTATATGGAGAGATAGGAGGAGTTAAAG
Organism: Ascaphus truei; assembly: GCF_040206685.1. NCBI lineage: Eukaryota > Metazoa > Chordata > Amphibia > Anura > Ascaphidae > Ascaphus > Ascaphus truei. The sequence goes on from NC_134488.1 coordinate 30,232,472, forward strand.
GGAGCGGTTATATGGAGAGATAGGAGGAGATATAGGGAGAGGTTATATGGAGAGATAGGAGGAGTTATAGGGAGAGATAGGAGGAGTTATAGGGAGGTTATATGGAGAGATAGGAGGAGTTATAGGGAGCGGTTATATGGAGAGATAGGAGGAGTTATAGGGAGAGGTTATATGGAGAGATAGGAGGAGTTATAGGGAGCGGTTATATGGAGAGATAGGAGGAGTTATAGGGAGCGGTTATATGGAGAGATAGGAGGAGTTATAGGGAGAGGTTATATGGAGAGATAGGAGGAGTTATAGGGAGGTTATATGGAGAGATAGGGGGAGTTATAGGGAGAGGTTATATGGAGAGATAGGAGGAGTTATAGGGAGAGGTTATATGGAGAGATAGGAGGAGTTATAGGGAGAGGTTATATGAGAGATAGGAGGAGTTATAGGGAGGTTATATGGAGAGATAGGAGGAGTTATAGGGAGCGGTTATATGGAGAGATAGGAGGAGTTATACGGAGAGATAAGAGGAGTTATAGGGAGAGGTTATATGGAGAGATAGGAGGAGTTATAGGGAGAGGTTATATGGAGAGATAGGAGGAGTTATAGGGAGAGGTTATATGGAGAGATAGGAGGAGTTATAGGGAGAGGTTATATGGAGAGATAGGAGGAGTTATAGGGAGCGGTTATATGGAGAGATAGGAGGAGTTATAGGGAGCGGTTATATGGAGAGATAGGAGGAGTTATAGGGAGAGGTTATATGGAGAGATAGGAGGAGTTATAGGGAGAGGTTATATGGAGAGATAGGAGGAGTTATAGGGAGAGGTTATATGGAGAGATAGGAGGAGTTATAGGGAGAGGTTATATGGAGAGATAGGAGGAGTTATAGGGAGAGGTTATATGGAGAGATAGGAGGAGTTATAGGGAGAGATAGGAGGAGTTATAGGGAGAGGTTATATGGAGAGATAGGAGGAGTTATAGGGAGAGATAGGAGGAGTTATAGGGAGAGGTTATAGGGAGACATAGGAGGAGTTATAGGGAAAGGTTATAGGGAGAGATAGGAGGAGTTATAGGGAGAGGTTATATGGAGAGATAGGAGAGGTTATATGGAGAGATAGGAGAGGTTATAGGGAGAGATAGGAGTTGTAGGGAGCGGTTATATGGAGAGATAGGAGGAGTTATAGGGAGCGGTTATATGGAGAGAGGGGAGGAGTTATAGGGAGAGGTTATATGGAGAGATAGGAGTTATAGGGACAGGTTATATGGAGAGATAGGAGGAGTAATAGGGAGAGGTTATATGGAGAGATAGGAGGAGTTATACGGAGAGATAAGAGGAGTTATAGGGAGAGGTTATATGGAGAGATAGGAGGAGTTATAGGGAGAGGTTATATGGAGAGATAGGAGGAGTTATAGGGAGAGGTTATATGGAGAGATAGGAGGAGTTATAGGGAGCGGTTATATGGAGAGATAGGAGGAGTTATAGGGAGAGGTTATATGGAGAGATAGGAGGAGTTATAGGGAGAGATAGGAGGAGTTATAGGGAGAGATAGGAGGAGTTATAGGGAGAGGTTATATGGAGAGATAGGAGGAGTTATAGGGAGAGATAGGAGGAGTTATAGGGAGAGGTTATAGGGAGACATAGGAGGAGTTATAGGGAAAGGTTATAGGGAGAGATAGGAGGAGTTATAGGGAGAGGTTATATGGAGAGATAGGAGAGGTTATATGGAGAGATAGGAGAGGTTATAGGGAGAGATAGGAGTTGTAGGGAGCGGTTATATGGAGAGATAGGAGGAGTTATTGGGAGCGGTTATATGGAGAGAGGGGAGGTGTTATAGGGAGCGGTTATATGGAGAGAGGGGAGGAGTTATAGGGAGAGGTTATATAGAGAGATAGGAGGAGTTATAGGGAGAGGTTGTAGGGAGCGAGGGGAGGAGTTGTAGGGAGCGAGGGGAGGAGTTGTAGGGAGCGAGGGGAGGAGTTGTAGGGAGCGAGGGGAGGAGTTGTAGGGAGCGAGGGGAGGAGTTGTAGGGAGCGAGGGGAGGAGTTGTAGGGAGCGAGGGGAGGAGTTGTAGGGAGCGAGGGGAGGAGTTGTAGGGAGCGAGGGGAGGAGTTGTAGGGAGCTAGGGGAGGAGTTGTAGGGAGCGAGGGGAGGAGTTGTAGGGAGCGAGCGGAGGAGTTACAGGGAGCGAGCGGAGGAGTTACAGGGAGCGAGCGGAGGAGTTACAGGGAGCGAGCGGAGGAGTTACAGGGAGCGAGCGGAGGAGTTACAGGGAGCGAGCGGAGGAGTTACAGGGAGCGAGCGGAGGAGTTACAGGGAGCGAGCGGAGGAGTTACAGGGAGCGAGGGGAGGAGTTACAGGGAGCGAGGGGAGGAGTTACAGGGAGCGAGGGGAGGAGTTACAGGGAGCGAGGGGAGGAGTTACAGGGAGCGAGGGGAGGAGTTATAGGGAGAGGTTATATAGAGATGGGAGGAGTTATAGAGAGAGATGGGAGGAGTTATATAGAGAGATGGGAGGAGTTATATAGAGAAATGGGAGGAGTTATAGGGAGAGATGGGAGGAGTTATAGGGAGCGGTTATATGGAGAGATGGGAGGAGTTATAGGGAGCGGTTATATGGAGAGATGGGAGGAGTTATAGGGAGCGGTTATATGGAGAGATAGGGAGCGGTTATATGGAGAGATAGGAGGAGATATTGGGAGAGGTTATATGGAGAGCTAGGAGGAGTTATAGGGAGCGGTTATATGGAGAGATAGGAGGAGTTATAGGGAGAGGTTATATGGAGAGATAGGAGGAGTTATAGGGAGCGGTTATATGGAGAGATAGGAGGAGTTATAGGGAGAGGTTATATGGAGAGATAGGAGGAGTTATAGGGCGTGGTTATATGGAGAGATAGGAGGAGTTATAGGGAGAGATTATATGGAGAGATAGGAGGAGTTATAGGGAGAGGTTATATGGAGAGATAGGGGGAGTTATAGGGAGAGTTTATATGGAGAGATAGGACGAGTTATAGGGAGCGGTTATATGGAGAGATAGGAGTTATAGGGAGAGATTATATGGAGAGATAGGAGGAGTTATAGGGAGTGGTTATATGGAGTTATAGGATTAAATTACTATACCTTTACTGGAACCACTGCCGTCTGTACCATATTCCTGAAACGCCCGACTGAGGGATCGACATCCTCTGTAAGTATAAAGCGTGAGAAACGATAAATAATATGCCGTCTTGTATAAATATTCAGATTACTAACGTGATAATAGGAAACGGGGTAAGAGACACGCAGAAAAAAAAAGGTGTCTGGATATGACATGTTCAGAGACGTGTGTGTGTGTGTGTTTGTGCGTGTGTGCGTGTGTGCGTCTCTTCACACCTTCCAGATGGTTATCTGTTCTCACGTTTCCTGCACGCTGCACACTTATGAAATGACCCTAATCTGTTTCTTAGCCTTTTTGGTCACGGACATCCCCTCCCATCCTCTACTTTTACAATTGGTACAAATACCGTACAGACCCGTCCTCCCTGAACTCAGCATCGTTTGCCTTTGAACTTGCGCTCCTATTTAAGGCGTGATAACGGTTTATGTAAACAAAATCATAAGTTTTTCTAATTCCTGTTTGCAGTCAGTTTGTAGACTTGGTGAGTAGAGACTTGGGAGGGGTTTGATCCCCCTGGCCACTGCCTTGTGTGATATCACTGTGCTGAACAGGAGTTTTCACAGGCAAAGCCCCCCCCCCACTCTTGCCTTTATTGGCTCTCTTAGGCCGAATCTATGGTGCAGGCGACAAAACGCACGGCCCCGCGCGCGCCTGTCAGCCGACTGATCTGTGGACTACAGATCCTCGCGACGGGGAGGCGTGGCCGATGACATCACGGAGCTGGTCCACCCTCATTGGTTGAACGGCTCACGTGACCCGGGCGTCGCCAGACAAAGTAAAAAAAAAAAAGCTGTGTGTGCTGTGCACGCGCATAGTAAGTGAAACTTCTTTGACTTTTGTCACAGAAATTGTATTTGTATTGGTGATGTTTTAATTAAAAATCAAAATACAATTTCATTGACAAAACGCAAATAAATTTGACTTAGAACATGCGTACACATCCCTTGTATTTGCACTAAGCGTGAATTCCTCGTGTGTGCGTGACTGTGTGTGTGTGCGTGACTGTGTGTGTGTGCGTGTGACTGTGTGACTGTGCGTGTGACTGTGTGACTGTGCGTGTGACTGTGCGACTGTGCGTGTGACTGTGCGACTGTGCGTGTGACTGTGCGACTGTGCGTGTGACTGTGCGACTGTGCGTGTGACTGTGCGTGTTACTGTGTGACTGTGCGCGTTACAGTGCGTGTACGCGTGACAGTGCACGTGACAGTGCGTGTGCACGCGACTGACTGTGCGCGCGACTGACTGTGCGCGCGACTGACTGTGCGCGCGACTGACTGTGCGTGTGACTGTGTGTGTGTGCGTGTGACTGTGTGTGTGTGCGTGACCATGTGCGTGTGTGTGTGACCGTGTGCGTACGTGTGACCGTGTGACGTATGCGCAGCCCCCCTGCACCTCACACATCCCCCTAACCTATTCACAGTCAGTGTGTGTATGTCAGTCAGTGTGTGTGTATGTCAGTCAGTGTGTGTGTATGTGTCAGTGTGTGTGCATGTGTGTCAGTCAGTGTGTGTGTATGTGTCAGTGTGTGTGCATGTGTGTCAGTCAGTGTGTGTGTATGTGTGTCAGTCAGTGTGTGTGTGTGTATGTGTGTCAGTCAGTGTGTGTGTCTGTGTGTGTATATATGTATGTGTGTGTGTCTGTCACTGTATGTGTGTCTCTCTTTCTGTGTCCTGCCCCCTCTCTCCTGACTCCTCCCCCCCCCTCACAGACAGGCAGAGCTGCGGACTCGCGGCGGCTCTGCCTGAGACTCTCCTCCCTCCCCCCCCCCCCTCACAGACAGGCAGAGCTGCGGACCCGCGGCGGCTCTGCCTGAGACTCTCCTCCCTCCCCCCCCCCCTCACAGACAGGCAGAGCTGCGGACCCGCGGCGGCTCTGCCTGAGACTCTCCTCCCTCCCCCCCCCCCCTCACAGACAGGCAGAGCTGCGGACCCGCGGCGGCTCTGCCTGAGACTCTCCTCCCCCCCCCCCCCTCACAGACAGGCAGAGCTGCGGACCCGCGGCGGCTCTGCCTGAGACTCTCCTCCCCCCCCCCCCTCACAGACAGGCAGAGCTGCGGACCCGCGGCGGCTCTGCCTGAGACTCCTACTCCCCTCACAGACAGGCAGAGCTGCGGACCCGCGGCGGCTCTGCCTGAGACTCCTACTCCCCTCACAGACAGGCAGAGCTGCGGACCCGCGGCGGCTCTGCCTGAGTCTCTCCTCGCCCCCCCCCCACCCCCCGGCGAGACGCGGCCGCACCGGGCACCGGGCAGATACCTAATAAAGGCCCCCCCCCCTCCGGAAGTGCTGCGTGGGCAGAGGCAGTGTCGGCGGGGAAGGGGGGCAGCGTGTCATCGTCAGCGGGAGCTGGCTTGGTGCTGTGGGGAACGCAGCTCACTCTACCCCCCCCCCCCCCGTTCCATGCCTCGGCCGAGGGAGGTCAGCAGGAGTGGCGGCAATTAAATTTTGAGGGCTGCCGCCGCCGCATGTCAGCGGGTGGGGGGAGCAGAGCTCGTTATGAGCTGCGGCGGCGGATACCCTCCATGATCCCTGGGCTCCTCTCCTCGACCCCGGCGGCGCTGAGTCAGCGGGACGCAGGAAAGCGGAGGTAGGGAGGAGAGAGGCTGCGCAGCATGTCAGCGGCCGTTAGGAGCGGCGGCTATCGCCGCCGCATATGTCATGGGGTGTGGGGCTGGGTGGGGTGTGGGGGGTGATTAGGAGCGGCGCCGGCGGCTATCGCCGCCGCCGCCGCATCTGATTTGTGGAGCGGGTGTGATGTCAGTGTTGGGGTCGGGCTGAGCCAGAACACAGCCCGGCCTCAACTGCCAGCACTGACGTCACATCCGTTTCATTTCTGTCTCCACAATTCTTTTTTGCCCCATCACGAATGAGGTGCCACTAAGGAAGTTT